>NC_082709.1:90284911-90584911 GCF_030144855.1 Hypanus sabinus | reverse complement strand
AACGGTATTTGTTGTGGGTTTGATACTGTTGGCGGGCGCGAGGCATTAACTCGATTCTCACAGCACCTGCGTGTACGGGAGGTGGGTTGGTGAGTGGCTGGATCTCCTTTTTTCCCCTAGACATATACCAGCCTGTGGGTAAGGGTTACATTTGTGGGGTGCTCGTCCCGGATTGGATTGTCAGGGGCTGTGGAGTCGCAGGCAGCAGAGCGGAGATGGACAGAGATAAGTTTGTTTGTTGGTGCCAGTTTGAAGATGTCCCAGTACAGTACGCATGCGTAGTGAGCGGAGTGGATGTTCGAGTTTCGGGAGACGCGATAGTGCGGGGTTTAAGTTCGGTGAAGGGTATTAGGCAGGTAGAATTGGTAGCTAGACGGTGTGGTAAAGAGGTAGAGTCTAGCTGGGTGTTGGTTCGTATGAGTGCTGAACTCAGGACGGTGGAACTGCCGGCGACGGTCAGTGTACTGGGGGAGGAGGGGCCGTGGGGGCTCCACTCCTACCAGGATGAGGCTGAGGAGACATCAGGGGAAGAGCTAGAGCTAGAGGTGGACCCCAGAGAGGTGCCCGGCACTAGTAAAGGGAGGTGGGAGGAGGGAGTCGTGACTAAGCCCCGCTCCCCAGGTAGGGTGGAAGCCTCGGAGCTGGCAGCCGCACTTAACTCCCTGGTGGGTGTGGCCGAGAGGCCACGGCTGAAGCTGGGGGTGTTCTCCGGAGCCAAGCCTACTACGGATGGGGAGATAGACTATGAGACCTGGATTGAGCATACGTCTTTGATGTTAGAGGAGTGGCCAGGCTCGGAGGAGGAGAAGAGGCAGCGATTGGTGGGAAGTTTGAGGGGTTTAGCAGCCAAAACCGTCCTGGAGTTGAAAGCTGAGAAGCCTGGGGCCTCAGTGGAGGACTGCCTAGAAGTTTTGGAGGGAGCGTTTGGGTTGTCAGGGGAACCCTGGCTGCTTTTAGCAGAGTTTCAACGCCTGGAAAAATGGAGAGGGGAAAAGCTCTCCGAGTACATATTTAGGATGGAGGGGATGCTCCCGGGGCTGCAGCGCCGGGGGGTAGTGAAGGCAACTGACGTGGCTAGCGTGAGGATGAGTCAGCTATTCAGTGGCTCTCTGGAGGAGGACAAGGTGGCGTGGACTATCCAGCAGGCTTATAGGAAAGGTCCCCCTCCATCCTGATTAGAGAGGTGCGAGAGGAAGAGAGAGCGTTGGGGCGGAAAAGGGGCACGGGCCTCCGGGAGCGATCCTCAGCGATACAGGGTGGTGGCTGAGTGGAGGAATGACAATCCCCCGGGGAGTAGGGACCCCCTTTGGAGGGTAGGGACAGGGGAGGTACCTACTCTCAGGGGCGATCAGTGCAGTGGATTGGGAGCAGGAGCCGTCCTGGGAGAGGAGGGGCGGCCGGCAGTGTGTGCTTTAACTGTGGGAAAGAGGGGCATTTCAGGCGGGACTGTGGAAGGCCGAGGGTATGCTATAGCTGTGGAGAGGAGGGTCACTTTAGGTGGGATTGTGAGAGACAAGGAGTCCCGCGGAGGACAAGCCCCCCGATGACTAAGAAGGGAGAGGTGTCGGGGAAACTTAGGAGAGGCTCAGTGAGGGAATGGACTGGAGCCTCTGGAGGAACACGTTCCCAGAGATCAGCCGGAAGACCACCGGGTGCCCATGCCTCTGTTCCGGATGGGCTGGTAGGACTCCGTGCCAGTGTGGGTCTACGGATAGAGGGAATTTACGCAAAAGCCTTTCTTGATACGGGATCGCAGGTGACCTTATTGTACCGGTCTTTCTACAATCAATATCTAAAGCATTTGCCCGTAACCCCATTTGACGCCCTGCAGATTTGGGGTGTGAGCGAGGGTGACTACCCGTACGATGGGTACCTATCGGTGAGATTGGAGTTCTCGGAGGGCGACGTGGGAGTGTCGGAAGCTATTGAGACGTTGGTGTTGGTGTGTCCTGACCCGGTGGAAACCGGTGGTGCTGCCCTCCTGGTGGGGACTAACTCCCCAGTTGTGCGACGGCTCCTGGGAGCTTGTAAGGTGAAAGGGGGGGAAGACTTTCTGGAGACCCTCTTGGTGCATCCAGTGTTTCGAGCAGTGTTCGCAGAAGGGGTTGCCTCCCAAGGGGTGGACCCGGAGTGTAAACGAGGGACGGTGTGGTGTACGCAGGCGAGACCCAAGGTGATCTGACCCGGGGAGGTAGCCCTAGTGATGGGGACCCCCAGATTCCCAGGAGTGCCGACAGGAGAAGCCCTGTTAGTAGATGCCCCAGACGATCTTGAAGGGGAGACACGATTTCCGGCGGGGGCGCTGGTGAGGCCCGAAGTGCGGAGACCAGGGGTGGTACATGCGAGGCGTATAGCTATAAGTGTCAGGAACACCACGGCAAGAGAAATCACCTTTAAGAGGGGAATGCCGCTGGCACATCTGTTCCCGGTGACGGTAATGTCCAGCGCACCAGTGCGGACCCCTAACGGGGAGGGATCGGAGCATCGAAGGGAGCTGACCGCTGAAGCCTTTAACTTTGGGGATTCCCCAGTGTCGCTGGAGTGGAAACACCGGCTAGTGGAGAAGATGCTGAAGATGGAAGCTGTTTTTTCGGGGGGCAAGTTTGATGTTGGCTGCTCCAAAAGCACTCGCCACACCATCCGGGTGACGGAGGACACCCCGTTCCGAGAGAGATCCCGGCGGCTGGCTCCGGCAGATGTTGAGGACGTGCGACAGCACTTGTGCAAGTTGAAGGAGGCCGGAATCATAGCTGAGTCTTGAAGTCCTTATGCGTCCCCAATAGTGGTGGCAAGGAAGAAGAATGGGCGAGTGCGCGCATGTGTGTTGACTACAGGACGTTGAATCGGCGAACTGTCCCTGATCAATATACTGTCCCAAGAGTCGAGGATGCATTGGCCTGCCTGAGCGGTGCGAAGTGGTTCAGTGTGCTGGATTTAAGAAGTGGGTATTACCAGATCCCGATGAGTGCGGGCGATAAAGAGAAGACCGCTTTTATCTGCCCGCTGGGGTTCTTTCAGTTCAAACGAATGCCCCAAGGCATATCCGGAGCCCCAGCCACCTTCCAGAGGCTCATGGAGAGAACTGTGGGGGATATGAATCTGTTGGAGGTGCTGGTGTACCTGGACGATTTGATAGTGTTTGGATCGACTTTGGAGGAACATGAGGAGAGGCTGTTGAAGGTGTTGGGCCGGCTTAATGAAGAAGGGTTGAAGCTTTCCCTGGACAAATGCCAGTTCTGCAAGTCGTCGGTTAACTACATTGACCATATCATTTCGCGAGAGGGAGTGGCTACTGATCCAACCAAGATAGAGGCCATGACCACCTGGCCGAGACCCCAGAAAGTGGGTGCTCTGCGCTCATTTTTGGGGTTCTGTGGGTATTACCGGCTATTTGTGAAAGGATACGCCAAAGTGTGTCACCCGTTGACTCAGCTGTTGTGTGGCTATCCCCCGGTGGGGAAGAAGAGGACGGGGAACCAGAGGCAGGATGCTGGAGGATACTGGAACCCGGCGGAACCTTTTGGCTCGAGATGGGATGATCAATGTGAAGAGGCGTTCCGATCTTTGAAAAGGGCACTGACCCAGGCCCCGGTGTTGGCTTTTGCCGATCCCCAGAAGCCACATGTGCTGCACATGGATGCCAGCCGAGAGGGTCTCGGGGCTGTTCTGTACCAGGAGCATGGCAAAGCATTGAGACCGGTAGCCTTTGTCAGCCGAAGCTTGTCGCCATCGGAGAGAAACTATCCCACTCACAAGTTGGAGTTCCTGGCGCTGAAGTGGGCGGTGGTGGACAAGCTGGGTGATTACCTTTACGGAGCCAAGTTTGAGGTGAGAACGGATAACAATCCTCTCACTTATATTTTGACTTCGGCGAAGCTGGATGCCACAGGACATCGGTGGCTGGCGGCCTTGTCGGTATATGATTTCAGCCTGAGGTACCGCCCTGGAAGCAAGAATATCGATGCGGATGCATTGTCTCGTCGGGAGCCGGGGGAGGAGGAGAGGGACGAGGAGTGGGAGAATGTCCCTGCCCCTGGAGTGAAGGCGATGTGTCAGTTTGCTATCACTGTGAGGGCCGAGGGAAGAGGGAGGCTGCAACGAGCCGTGGACCAATTGGGGGTTTTTGACGACGCCATACCCCTAGTTTACTGTGACCTGACCGCACTGGGGACTAAACAGTTGCTGGAACTGAGTCCGGGGGAAGTGGCAACTGCTCAGCAAAATGACCCGGGCATTGGCACAGTGTGGAGAGCGGTCGAGAAGGGGGATGCGGCGTTGGCTGAGCAGGCGAAACACCCATGCGTGCCTCTGTTGTTGAGGGAGTGGTCTCGGTTGAAGTTAAAGAACAAAATCTTGTACCGGGTAACGACGCCTCCGGACCAACCCCGCTGTTGGCAACTGGTCCTGCCGGAGGAGTATCGCCAGACTGTACTCCAGGCCTTACATGATGATTCTGGACACTTGGGGGTGGAAAAGACATATGGATTGCTCAAAGACCGGTTCTACTGGCCCCGGATGAGGGGGGACGTCGAAGAATACTGTAGGGGATGCCGTCGTTGCATCCAGAGGAAGACCCTGCCAGCGTTGGCGGCTCCACTGTCGCACTTGCAGAGTGCGGGACTTCTGGACCTGGTATGTATGGATTTCTTGTCGATTGAGCCTGACACCAGCAACACCGCGAATGTCTTAGTCATCACCGATCATTACACTCGCTATGCTCAGGCATTTCCCACCAAGGATCAGAAGGCGACGACAGTGGCGAAGGTGTTATGGGAGAAGTACTTTGTGCATTACGGCCTTCCCAGGCGAATCCATAGTGATCAGGGGCGGGACTTTGAGAGCCGCCTTATCTATGAATTACTGACTATGCTTGGGGTGGAGAAATCCAGGACTACCCCTTACCACCCACAGGGAGATCCTCAGCCAGAGAGATTCAACAGGACCCTGTTGGATATGCTCGGGATGCTGGAGATTGGGCAGAAAAGCAGGTGGAGTCGTCATATTGGACAATTGGTTCACTGTTACAATTGTACTCGCAATGATGCTACAGGGTATTCGCCCTATTATCTGATGTTCGGGCGGGAAGTGAGGTTGCCCATTGATGTGTGTTTTGGAGGTGGAGTGGGTGAATTTCCTGGGAAGTCCCATCTAAAGTATGTGTCCGACATGAAGAGGGAGTTACAGCGGGCGTACGAGTTGGCCGAGGTGGCGGCTACCAAACAAAATCAGAGGAATAAGATGCGGTATGATTGAAAGGTGAAGTTTGTACAATTATTACCGGGCGACCGGGTCCTTTTACGGAATTTGGGACTCCCTGGTAAGCACAAGTTGGCCGATCGATGGGCGGCCAGCCCCTATGTAATAGAGAGCCAGATGCCGAACCTGCCAGTTTACCGGGTGAAACCCGAGGATGGAAAAGGGCCTATCAAGGTACTCCATAGGAATCACCTGCTGCCACTGGGTCAAGCGGTGCAGGTGGATAAAGAGCCCAAGTGGGAGGTTACGCCCAGTACAAGGACTCTGCGAGGGCGCAGAGAACGGGAAGAGCCCACTGCTGAAGAGCGGGGACGGGTCCCTCACCCAGGAATGGCTACCGATTCAGAGGAGGACGACTCAGATGAGTGGGTCCTGTTCCCATTCGCTGGTGCTTCAGTACCAGGAGAGGAGGCTCCTGGCCCTTCCCATACTGAATTGGGTGAGAGGAGGGAAGGTCTTGAGGGTCAGATGGAGAGGCAGCCTACATTGGTGGGAGAGAGGGTGGAACCTGAACGTGAGCTGGAGAGACCTCGGGTGAGGGAGGACCCCTGTGAGGAAGGGGGTGCGGGTCTGTCAGGTAGACCTGGGGTGTCCGAGACAGTGGGTTCGCAGGTGACGAGGGAGCCCAGTGGGGCAGAAGGAGTATGGAGATCTCAGAGGATTAGGCGCCCCCCGGAGCGGTTGACATATGTGGTACCCGGAGAACCGAGTGTGATTTCTACTGCTCTGGGTAGTTATGTCACTGCTTTCTGCACCTGGATTGGGTTTTGTGTGTTGCAAGGAGCTTTGGGGAACTCTAGTAATGCCATGAGGGCATGACATTTGCTGGTGGGGAGAGAATGTACAATGTCCTGGGTATGTTACTCAAAATGGCCTCGTTGGTTTGTTACAAGAAGGAATGTTTCTTTGTCGGATAATTGTTTCTCTCGCCGTTGTTTCACTTTAGAATGGCTGATATGGTAATTGTCTTCATTTGTTAATCAATGGGGAATGTCATTGTGTCTTGTGATGCTGGGAACTTGGGGGAGGGGTTTTCGCGGGTTTTTTTTGGAGAGGCCGAGGAAGACGCTGAGGAAGGTGGACGTGTGCTGGACTGCTCGTAAGACCACCGGGGTGGTCCCAGGTGCGACGGCCGGATGGGTCGATTGGTTCGTTGATTGAGCTCCAACGAGTGCACTAAACAGACTGAACTTTGATAAGTTGGCGCCTTTTGTTTTTTTCCTTGTACATATATATATTGTATTGCCTACTATTTTTTTAATTTTAGTAAACTCTTTAAAGTGTATTTCATAACGGTATTTGTTGTGGGTTTGATACTGTTGGCGGGCGCGAGGCATTAACTCGATTCTCACAGCACATGCGTATACGGGAGGTGGGTTGGTGAGTGGCTGGATCTCCTTTTTTCCCCTAGACATATACCAGCCTGTGGGTAAGGGTTACATAGACATGAGAACATTTGTATTCACAAACACAAGAACATTTGTATTCACAAACACAAGAACATCTGTATTCATAGACATGAGAACATCTGTATTCACAAACACAAGAACATCTGTATTCATAGACATGAGAACATCTATATTCATAAACCCGAGAACATCTGTATTCATAGACATGAGAACATTTGTATTCATAAACTAGACTCTGTATTCATAGACATGAGAATATCTGTATTTATAGACATGAGAACATCTGTATTCATAAACATGGGAATATCTGTATTCATAGACATGAGTACATCTGTATTCATAGATATGAGAACATCTGTACTCGTAGACATGAGAACATCTGTACTAGTAGTGGCTTGTGGGTGTTATGAACACCAGCTTCCACTCATCCCCCTGTTGAAAGCAGATCAGATTGTATGTGCTCTGCAGATCAAGTTTGGTGAAGATCTGGGTCCCATGGATTGTTTTGAATATGCTATCAACAGGGCATTCTTAATAGTGATTTTGTTTAGTCCACTGTAGTCAATACAAGGACAAAGACTCCATTTTTCTTATTGACAAAGAAGAATCCTGCACCAGCTGAGGACTGTGATAGTCAAATTAAGCTACTGTAGCACTCTGGTGATACGGTTATTTATGGCTTTGGTCTCAGGAGGGGAGAAAGCGAAACTCAGGAGGGGTGGTGCCCTGGAGGAAGTGCAGCTGTGTGTGTTTTGAGGCAGCAGGATGCTGGCCTCGCTTTTACTGAAAGTGATGGCAAAGTTGTGGAACACCAATGGGGGAGATTGGTGAGGTCGTCTCCATGGATTTATTATGTGAGGTCGACTGAGATTACAGGTAAGTGGTTTGGTAGGTGAGGCCCTAACTCAGCAGTTGTAGTGAGGATCGTGAGTAAATGCCAGGGTGAACCCAAGATGAGAGGGGTGTTGGGCGAGTTCAAAAGGTAGAATTGGATTGACTCACAGTGTTCTCTGAAGCTCACGGCACAGGCTGTGTACAAGCTCTGACCACAAGGGATGCCCGTCAATGGCTGTTTGCAGAAGGGGTGAGAGAGAGGCTTGGTAGGGAGTCTAAGCTGCCTACATATGAAGGTTCCTTGCTGTGCCGGGGTCCACCAGAGCTTCCCGTGTGCGTAGAGCCATTTGGTTGTGGAGGAGGGCAGAGAGAGTGTGTTAGGCCATGCTGCTGGACCGAGAGGCCGGGTCAGCTTACAAGTTAGAAGGCCCCTTGTCTCTACCTGGTGGTGCTGTTTTCCTGGACACAGTGTGCATTTGATGTGTAGGTGATCTACTGAAAGTTGTTCCTACACCGATGCTCACAGCCTTGGGCGAGGGGAGTGGGGATGGTGAAGGGCGCTCTTTCAACCTGCATGGATTCTGGAGCTGTTGATAATGAGGGTCCTGTAGCCTGAAATGTTTCTGGGAATGGAACTGGAGTTCTGGCCGGTGATCTGGGAATGAAAGTGAGCCAGAGTGATGAGGCTTTCAAAGTTGGTGGGCATCTCCTCGTAAATAGCTCGTCCTTCAAGTACTCCAAGAGGTCGTGATGGTAATGGGCCAGTAGCACTTCTGCATTTCAGCTGCTCTCCGCCACGAGGGTCTTGAATTCCACAATGTAATTCACCACTGACTGTGAGGGTCCTGAATTCCATGGTGTGATCAAGCACCAAATGTGAGCCTTGATGCAGGCAAAGTATCTGATCTGCTGACCCCTTCCTGTTCATGGATGGTCAAAAAACATGGCACTTCTCAGCAGCGAATTCCTCATACTTATCGCAAATGGTGGTTTTATTGTCCCAGTTGGTGGTGGCCAGGGCAGAGCTTGCCCAGTCAGGTGAGAGATGATGAAGGTCTTCTTGGCTCAGTCTGTAGAATACAGAGATGGCTGGAGCTTGAAGTGTAAGATGCACTGGGACAGGAAGGTGCAGTATCGGGTTATGGATCCATCAAACACGGGACACTGGAAGACAGGGATCCAAGGTAGGGTTAGGGTTGCTGGTGTATTGAGTTGGTTAAGAGTGGCAAGCAGAGGCTCAGTGGTTTCCAGCTGCTCCCTTTGATGGACGACTTCCTTCAGGTGAACCTACTTTGTGTGTCAATCATTAGTTCATCCCCTCTGTCAGGAAATGTAGAGAAGGCTTGACCCAAAAGCAGAGCAAAGGAGATGATTTGACAGTAAATGATATTTTACTAATAAACTTCAAAATGCCAAGACACAAAACAAGAGAGAATAGATACTTAACGCAGCAAGTATGCAAGGTGACTGCAGACGAGGAGCAACTGGGTGAGGCTGGCTGGTTTGATGGGTGAACAAGGACAGGTGAGTTGCAAACAAGTGGTAGGTGACTCCTGCTGGGCAGACAAAGATTCATAGATGGAGTGGACGTCAGAGCTTTTCCAAGGGAGAAATGGCTAATATGACAGAGTGGGGGAGGGCGAGAGATGAGAGCAGACATAAATTTAAGGTGATTGGAGGAAAATGTGGCGTATGTTAGAGGTAGGATCTTTTACACGGAGAACTGTAGGTGCATGGAATACACTGTCAGGTGTTTTAGTAGGGGCAGCTACATTAGGAACATTAAAGACTCCTTAATAGGGTGAAAGAAAAATAGAGAGCTAAGTGGAAAGGGAAGTTGATTAATCTTGGAGTACATTAAAAGTTGGCACAGAATCATAGGCTGAAGGGCTTGTTTAGTGGTGTAATGTTCTGTGCTCTAAGTTGTACGTTCGATGTTCTATGTCTCTGATAATCCTTACCAGTTTTTACAGATGCACTATAGAAAGCATCCTCCTCTCTGGTGGTCATAATGAGAAGAGGGCATGTCCAGGATCCTTCAGGATGGATGCCACATTTTTGAGTATTGCCTTTTAAAGGTATCCTTGATGTAGTGCCGTGATGGAGTTTACAATCCTCTGCTGTGGTGCTCCAATTCAGGGGGACCCATGGTAAACCTCTTCTCACCCTCTCCAAAGCCTCCACATCTGTCCTACAATGGGGCAACTAAAACTGCACTCTATGAATCAAGTGCAGCCTAACCAAAGTTTCACACAATTTCCTTATGTCATACCAGCAGATTGCAGAATTGACGCTGACTGACAAAATGTCACACTAAAATTGTCTGATGAAAAAGACAAAAACTGGGCCATGGAGATTGTCCCAGAAACACCAGTATTGAAAATATTAAACACAAGATATGCAGATTTTGGAAATCCAGAGCAACACATATATTAACAGTGGGTCTCAGCCTGAAATGGCAATTGCTTTTTCCTCTCTATAGATGCTGCCTGACCTGCTGAGGTCCTCCAGCATTTTGGGTGATGTGAATATTGGAAATAGCAAAGTCACAGAGATCATGGCATGGGAACAGAGGCACACTTTGCCTGCCTTTGATGTGAGAACACTGGTTCCATTTGTTGAACTGGGTCACTTTAAGCAAAAATGCAAATCAAGGTAACCGATCATTTGCATAAAGATGACGACACTGAGTAAGAGGAGCTTTGGGGATCACAGCAAAGACGTGTCATTTGTAAAAGACTGTCACGCACATGGTTCAAATAGGAACTATCACACTGGTCGGTGCTTCCTTCACAAAACAAGTCCAATCGGCACTCCCTCACCCTAACTCTCCACTGTTGATTGGTCAGCCTATGCATGTTACTCCAATTCAGCATAACCAATTAAAAACCAGTACCTTCTTATAAGAATGGCCACCTCCTGGTGTTTGTGTGTATGATTGGCCTATTTCTACCTGTTTATACTGTCATAGTTAAATTTAAAAAGTAGAAAGGTAGCTGAAAGGTTTGGCTTGGTAGTGTAATGGTTAATGTAATTGTAACACTTAACCAACAGGCTGGTATATGTCTAGGGGAAAAGGAGATCCAGCCACACACCAATCCCACCTCCTGTACACACAGGTGCTGTGAGAATCAAGTTTATGCCTCGCGCCCGCACACAGTATCAAATTCACACCAGATATTGTTATGAAATACACTTTAAAGAGTTTACTAAAACTAAAAGAGTACTAGGCAATACTATATATATGAAAGAAAAAAAAAGCAAAAGACACCAACTTATCAAAGTTCAGTCAGTTTAGTGCACATCGTTGGAGCTCAAACATCGAACCATTCGACCCCTCGTCGCTTGCCTCCAACCTCCACATCTTCGCACCTGGGAGCACCCCCGGTGGTCAACCAAGCAGTGCAGCGCACGTCCACCTTCCTCGACGTCTTCCTCCCGACTCTCTTGAAAACCTGCGAAAACCCCCCCGCCAAGTTCCCAGCCTCACAAGACAAAATAACATTCCCCATTGGTTAACAAATGAATACAATCCCCATATTAGCAAGTCTAAAGCTAAACAACTGCGAGAGAAACACTTATCAGACAAAGAAGCATTCCTGCTCTTAACAAACCAAAGAAGCCATTTTGAGTCACATACACAAGACATTGTACATAATGATACTACTGTGCTGGTGACCTGGGTTCAATTCCCACTGCTGTCTGTAAGGAGTTTGTACATTCTCTCTGTGACCGTGTGGGGTTCCTCCGGGAGCTCCAGTTTCCTCCCACAGTCCAAAGATGTGCAGATAAGTTAATTGGTCACATGGGAGTAACTGGCTAATGTGAACCCGCTGGCCCGGTAGGGCTTGTTACTGTTCTGCATCTGTGAATAAAATAAAAAAAAAATTAAAATAAAGCATACACAACATTTTCCATACCTAGGAACTTGCTTAGGAGGATTTATTCACAATGAGTTAAAGGTGAGCTTTATTTGTTACATGTATGTTGAAACCTGCAGTGAAATGCATCACCTGTGTCAACGACTAACACAGTCCTAGCATGTGCTAGGAGCAGCTCCCTAGTGTCACCACACTTCCAGCACCATCACAGTATGCCCACAACTCCCTAACCATCTCCTGTATGTCTGTGGAATGCGGGAGGAAGCTGGAGCACCCAGAGGAAACACACATGAACATGGGCTGAAAATATAAATTCCTTACAGACACTGGCAAGTACACTGATCACTGGCAGTGTAGAGTGTTGTCCTAACCACTACACTACCATGTCTTCCCTCATTCAGTTCGTCAGTTTACCAAAGTATTCCTTGCAAATTTGTTAATCCAGAGATTTTCTTTAATTGTAGATGAAAGACAGGTTAAGTACTAAAGGCAGATTACGTTCATATATTAAGTAATATATACTCAGTGGCCACTTTATTAGGTATGTTTTGCGCCTAATAAAGTGGCCGATGAGTTCAAAACCTGGCCTTCTGCTGCTGTAGCCTGTCCACTTCAAGGTTTGACATGTTTATCTGTACAACTGTTGTAACACGTTGTTATCTGAGATACTGTTGCCTTCCTGTCAGCTTGAACCCGTCTGGCCATTCTCCTCTCATTAATGAGGTGTTTCACCTGGAGAACTGCCTCTCACTGGACGTTCTTCATTTTGGCACCAATCTCTGTAAACACTAGAGACTGTTGTGCATGAAAACCCCAGGAGATCAGCAGTTTCTGAGATACTCAAGCCACTCCATCTGGCACCAACGATCTTTAACGGTCAAAGTCACTTGGATCACATACCTTTCCTATTCTGATGTTTGGTCTGAACAACTGAATCTTTCGACCATGCCTTTATGCATTGAGCTGCTGCCACATGACTGGCTGATTAGATACTTGCATTAACGAGCAGGGGTACCTGATAAAGTGGCCACTGAGTGTATAGCTGGGAGTGAAGTGTAGGTTGGAATCCAGCCAAGGAATTGAGATGATTTATATAAAAAAAGAACAGGCAACCTGAAATGAATTAAAAACTGGAATCTGAATAAGAACGAACATGAGGAAATCTGCAGATGCTGGAAATTCAAACAACACACACAAAATGCTGGTGGAACACAGCAGGCCAGGCAGCATCTATAGGGAGAAGCGCTGTCCACATTTCGGGCCGAGACCTTTCGTCAGGACTGACTGAAAGGAAAGATAGTAAGAGATTTGAAAGTAGTGGGGGAGGGGCAAATGCAAAATGATAGGAGAAGACCGGAGGGGGTGGGATGAAGCTAAGAGCTGGAAAGGTGATTGGCGAAACTGATACAGAGCTGGAGAAGAGAAAGGATCATGGGACGGGAGACCTCGGGAGAAAGAAAGGGGGAGGGGTGAGCGCCAGAGGGAGATGGAGAACAGGCAGAGTGATGGGCAGAGAGAGAAAAAAAAAACAAACAACTAAATATATCAAGGATGGGGTAAGAAGGGAAGGAGGGGCACTAACGGAAGTTAGAGAAGTCAATGTTCATGCCATCAGGTTGGAGGCTACCCAGTCGGTATATAAGGTGTTGTTCCTCCAACCTGAGTGTGGCTTCATCTTGACAGTAGGGGAGGCCATGGATAGACATAACAGAATGGGAATGGGATGTGGAAATAAAATGTGTGGCCACTGGGAGATCCTGCTTTCTCTGGCGGTCCGAGCGTAGGTGTTCAGCGAAACGGTCTCCCAGTCTGCGTCAGGTCTCACCAATATATAAAAGGCCACACCAGGAGCATCGGACGCAGTATACCACACCAGCCGACTCACAATGAAGTGTCGCCTCACCTGGAAGGACTGTCTGGGGCCCTGAATGGTGGTGAGGGAGGAAGTGTAAGGGCAGGTGTAACACTTGTTCCGCTTACGAGGATAAGTGCCAGGAGGGAGATCGGTGGGAAGGGATGGGGGGGACGAGTGGACAAGGGAGTCGCGTAGGGAGCGATCCCTGCGGAAAGCAGAAGGGGGGGAGGGAAAGATGTGCTTGGTAGTGGGATCCCCTTGGAGGTGGCGGAATTATATGTTGGACCAAGAGGCTGGTGGGGTGGTACGTGAGGACAAGGGGAACCCTATCCCGAGTGGGGTGGTGGGTGGATGGGGTGAGGGCAGATGCACAGGAAATGAGAGAGATGCGTTTAAGAGCAGAGTTGATGGTGGAAGAAGGGAAGCCCCTTTCTTTAAAAAAGGAAGACATCTCCTTCATCCTGGAATGAAAAGCCTCATCCTGAGAGTAGATGCGGCGGAGACGGAGGAATTGTGAGAAGGGGATAGCATTTTTGCAACAGACAGGGTGGGAATAGGAATAGTGCAGGTAGCTGTAAGAGTCTGTAGGCTTATAGCAGATATCAGTAGATAAGCCGTCTCCAGAGATGGAGACAGAAAGATCAAGAAAGGGGAGGGAGGTGTCGGAAATAGACCAGGTAAATTTGAGGGCAGGATGAAAGTTGGAGGCAAAGTTAATGAAGTCAACGAGCTCAGCGTGCGTGCAGGAGGCAGCGCCGATGCGGTCGTCAATGTAGCAAAGGAAAAGAGGGTGATGGATACCCGTATAGACTTGGAACATGGACTGTTCCACAAAGCCAACAAAAAGGCAGGCATAACTGGGACCCATGTGGGTGCCCATGGCTACACCCTTGGTTTGGAGAAAGTGGGAGGAGCCAAAATAGAAATTATTGAGAGTAAGAACTAATTCCGCTAGACGGAGGAGAGTGGTTGTAGAGGAGAGTTGGTTAGGTCTGGAATCCAATGAGAGATTAGTTTGTGTGTACAAAGATCTACAGATCTCTAGGAGTGAGCGACAAGGTAAAATCTAATTGTAATTGAAAGGTTAGGGCATTTTACATATAGAATTTACCTCAGCAGCCACTTTATTAGGTACACCTGTAAATATTGAATCAGCCAGTCATGTGGTAGCACCTCAATGCATAAAAGCATGCAGACATAAGACCATAAGAGATAAGAGCAGAATTTAGGCCAATCAGCCCATCGAGTCGACTCTGCCATCCCATCATAGCTGATTTATTATCCCATTCAACACTGTTCGCCAGCCTTCTCTCTGAACCTTTGACATCCTGACCAATCAAAAACCTATCAACCTCTGCTTTAATGACTTGGCCTGCACAGTCACCTGTGGTGATGAATTCCACAGTTTCACTATCCTGTACCTAAAGAAATTGATCCTTATCTTTGTTCTAAATTCACCTCCCCTGTCTAGTCCCTCTGGTTCTAGACTCAGCCACTCTCCTCACATCTACTCTATCTAGAACTTTCAATATTCAATAAGTTTCATTGAGATACCCCTCATTCTTCTAAATTCCATTGAGTACAGGCCTAGAACCATCAAAAGCAAACTCATACATTAGCCCTTTCATTCCTGGAATCATTCTCGTGAACATCCAATGCTTCTCTCCAATGCCTGCATATTGTTTCTCAGATAAGGGGTCCAAAACTGCTCACAATACTACAAGTGCAGTGTGACCAGTGCCTCATAAGGCCTCAGCATCACATCCTTGCTTTTATAATCTAGTCCTCTCAAAACAAATGCAAACTTTGCATTTGCCTTCCTTACCACAGACTCAACCTGCAAGTTAAACTTTAGGGAATCCTGCACAAGGACTCACAAGTACCTTTGAACTTCTGAATTTTTAAGTTCCTCTCCATTTAGAAAAAAGTCTATGCCTTTATTGCTTCTACCAAAGTGCATGTCTATACATTTCCCTACACTATATTCCATCTGTCACTTCATTGCCTATTCTCCCAATCTGTCTGAGTTCTCCCCTGCTTCCTCAATACTACTTGACCTCCACTGCTTCCTAAAGGTTCCTTTACCTTAAGCTTCCTAATCAAACTGTGCATAATTCACAAACCTAGCCACAAAGCCATCAATTCCATCATCCAAATCATTTAAATATAACATGAAAAAATGTAGTCCCTAAACTGACTCCTGTGGAACAGCATTTCTGGCAGCCAACCAGAAATGGCTCCCTTTATTCTCACTCTAACTCCATCTATCCATGCTCGTATCTTCCCTGTAATACCATGGGCTCTCACCTGGCTTAACAGCCTTATGTCCAGCACCATGTCAAAGGTCATCCAAGTGCACAACGTCCACAGACTCTCCTTTGCCATCCTACTTGTTATTTCCTCAAAGAATTCCAACAGACTTGTCAGGCAAGATTTTCCCCTAAGGAAACCATGCCTGACTATGGCCTATTTTTTCATGAGCTACCAAGTACCCAAACCTCATCCTTAATAATGAATTTCAACAGCTTCCCTACCATTGAAGTCAGGCAAAATGGCCTATAATTTCCTTTCTTCTGCCTCCCTCCCTTCTTACAGAGTGAAGTGACATTTGCAATTTTCCAGTCCTCTGAAAGCTATTCTAGAATCAAGTGATTCTTGAGAGATCAGTATTATTACCTCCACAATTACTTCAGTTATTTTTTTCAAAAATCCTGGTGTGTAGTCCAGGTGATCTATCGATCTTCAGCTTTCCAAACACTTTCTCTTTCATAACAGCAATGACACTCACTTCTGCCCACTCACTTCTCACATTTCTGACATTCTGCTGGTGTCTTCCACAGTGATGACTGATCCTCCACCATTTATTTGTCCCCTATTTTCCAACGGTACTCTCTCCTCTGATATACTGTTTATACGGTATATTCGAAAAAAGTATCCTCTTTTATATTATTGGCTTACTTCCCTTTATGTTTCATCTTTTCTTCCTTATGGCTTTTTCGTTGCCTTTTGATGTTTTTTGAAAGCTTATTAATGATTTAACTTCCCACTATTTTTTTGCCTTATTATATGCTCTCTCTTTTACTTTTATGCCGTCTTTGACTCCCCTTGTCGACCATAGTTTACTTAACCTTCCTGTTGAATAATTTTTCATATTTGGGATGTATCCTTCCTACACCTTCTGGATTGCCCTCAGAAACTCCAGCCACTGTTTTGTTGCCGTCATCCCTGCTAGTGTCCCCTTCCAATCAACTTTGGCTAGCTGCTCTCTCATGCTTCTGTAATTTCTTTTACTCCACTGTAGAGCTGAGGAACTGCAAGGGTAAAAATACACTGATGGGTGTTATATACAGACCTCCAAGGAGCAGTAAAGATTGTGATTGGTCCACAAATTACAACTGGAAGATACAAAATGCATGTCGTAAGGGCAATACTACAATAGTCATAGGGGATTTCAATATACAGGTAGATTAGGAAAATCAGGTTGATGCTGGATCCAAAGAGGGGGAGTTTGTAGAATGCCTATGAGATGAGCAGCTCAGAGTTGAGCCCACTAGGGGATCAGCTATTCTGGATTGAGTGTTGTGCAATTAACCAGAATTGATTAGAGAGCTTAAGGTAGAGAAACCCTTAGTGATCAATATAAGACAGAATTTACCCTACAATTTGAGAAGGGGAAGGTAAAGTCAGATGTATCAGTATTACATGGAGTAAAGGGACAGAGTCATGACAGAGAAGCTGGCCAAAATGGATTGGAATGGAACACTAGCAGGGATGATGACAGAGCAGCAATGCCTGGTATTTCAGTGAGCAATTCAGAAGGCACAGGATAGGAAAAGATGGGATATGAAGATAAGCTGGCCAATAATATTAAAGTGGATACCAAATGTTTCTTCAGATGCATAAAGTGTAAAAGAGAGGCAAGAATAGATAAGGATAGAAGACTGGAGCTGAGAAGGAAAATGGATCGGCCACGATGAAATTGCAGAGCAGACTTGATGGGCCATATTGCTTAATTCTGCTCCTATTACTTATGCTATTATGTTCTTTTGGTAATACAGATACATCTAATTTTACCTTCTCTCTGTCAAAATGCAGTGTGAATTATATCATATTATGATCACTGTTCCCTAAGGGTCTCTTTTTCTTAAGCTCCCTAACCAAATCTGGTTCATTGCATAACACCCAATCCGGAATTGATTTTTTCCTAATGGGCTCAGCCACAAGCTGCTCGAAGAAGACATCTCGTAGGCACCCTACAAATTTTCTCTCTTGGTATACAGCAGCAACCTGATTTTCCCAATTTATCAGCATTTTGAAATTCCCCATTACTATCATAACATTGCCCTTTTCACTTGCCTTTGCTAGCTGCCATTGCAATTTGTATCCTACAGCTTGGCCTGTATATAACTCCCATCAGGGTGTTTTCACCCTTGCACTTTCTGAACTCTATCCAAAAGGATTCTACATCTTCTAATCCTGTCACCTCTTTCTAAATATTTGATTGTATTTTTTACCACCCCCTCTGCCCATCCCTTTAATGCAATCTGTATCCTTGGATGTGAAGCTCCAAACTGTGATCTTCTTTCAGCCACGGCTCAGTGATCTCACAACATCACACCTGCCGATCTCCAACTGAGCTGCAAGATCATCTACCTGATTCTACATACTGCATGCATTCATATATAACACCCTCAGCCTTTTCCATTTTGCCCCGTTACACCTCATCTTACTCAACTGACTGCAATTTTACCCTATCATCTGCTTGTCCTCCCTCACACTCTCACTACGCATTGCGTCTACTCCAATCCAATCATTCTGCTTCCCACCCCCCTGCCAAAGTAGTTTAAATCCTCCTCTACAGCTCCAGCAAACCTGCCCCAAGGATGTTGGTCCCCCTCAGGTTTAGGGGTACTCTGTCCATTTTGTAGAGGTCATACCTTTCCCAGAAGACATTCCAATGATCCGGAAATCTGAACCCCTGCTTCTGCACTAGTTCCTCAGCCATGCATTCTCCTGCCAAATCATTCTACTCTTCCCCTCAGTGGCGCGTGGCGCAGGCAGATCCTGCTTTTCAGCTTTCTACCCTATATTCTCCCTTCAGGATCTCCTCTCATTTCCTGCCTATGTTGTTTGTACCAATATGTACCACGACTTCTGGTTGCTCACCCTCCCTCTTTAGGATGCCGTGGATCCAATCTGAGACATCTGACCCTGGCTCCTGGGAGGCAAAGTAGCTTCCCATTGTCCGCAGAGTTTCCTGTCTGCTCCACTGACGATGGAAACCTCTATCATTCCTCTAATCCTCTTCTCTCCCCGCCCCCTGCCGAGCTACAGAACCAGACTGCTCACTGGGGCTTCTCTCTGGTAGGTTCTGATGTTTGGTCTGAACAACGACTAAACCTTTTAACATGGTGAAGTTCAGCTGTTGTTCAGGGAATAGGGAATGAGGGAAGAAATGTGATCTGAGTGACTTTGACCATGGAATGATTGTTGGTGTCAGACAAGGTAGTTTGAGTAATTCAGGAACTGCTGATCCCTGGGATTTTCATAACAATGGTCTCTAGAGTTACAAAGAATAGTGTGAAAAACAATAATCATTCTGATTGGCAGTTCTGTGGGTGAAACAGTTTGTTAGTAGGAGAGGTCAGAAGAAAATGGCCAGACTGGTTCAAACTAACAGAAAGGTGAGAGTAACTCAAATAACTATGCATTACAACATTGGTGTGCCAAAGAGCATGTTAAACGCGTAACACATCGAACCCTGAAGTGGATAGGCTGCAGCAGCAGAAGACCATGAACAAACATACACTCAGTGGCCCCTTTATTAGGTACAGAAGGTGTCCAATATACTTAACAACTTTTAAAAGGTACTTGGACAGGTACATGGATAGGAAAGATTTAGAGGGATTTGAGTCAAGCAGGGGCAAATGAGACCAGTTTATATGGACATCTTGGCTGGCATGGGCCAGATGGGTTGAATGGCCTGTTCCCATGCAGTAAGACTCTACGACCTGTGGGTAGTTTATATGTAAAACATATACCTGGGAGAGGACACATAGGGATTCCATTATTTTGTCTGTATCTTCACAGAGACACTTATTGCATTTTTCTGGTGTTTTTGGTGCCTCTGCAGGCAGTCCATATCTAGAACTATAGAACCATAGAACACTACGGCACAGTACAGGCCCTTCAGCACTCCATGTTGTGCTGACCCATATAATCCTTAAAAAAAAGTACTAAACCCACACTACCCCATAACCATTTTTTTTTCATTCATGTGCCTGTCCAAGAGGCTCTTAAATACCCCTAATGTTTTAGCCTCCACCATCATCCCTGGCAAGTCATTCCAGGCACTCACAACCCTCTGTGTAAAAAAACTTACCCCTGATGTCTCCCCTAAACTTCCCTCCCTTAATTTTGTACATATGCCCTCTGGTGTTTGCTATTGGTGCCCTGGGAAACAGGTGCTGACTATCCACCCTATCTATACCTCTCATAATCTTGTAGACCTCTATCAAGTTCCCTCTCATTCTTCTATGCTCCAAAGAGAAAAGTTCCAGCTCTGCTAACCTTGCTTCATATGACTTGTTCTCCAAACCGGGCAACATCCTGGTACATCTCCTCTGCACCCTCTCCATATTATCTCTTCTATAATTGTTTATAAATTGTATTTAATTTACGTTGTGTACCTGATACTGTGCATTGTGATGCTGCTGTAAGAAAGAATTTCATTGCACCCGTGGATGTGCAGGTGACCTTGACCTTGCGAGTGTTTAGGTGGGAGATTTGTAGACAAGCAGATCTTACAGCTGGGAATCAGGCCCTTCTCCATGCTGACCAGACAGACAGACAGACATACTTTATTGATCCTGAGGGAAATTGGGTTTCGTTACAGCCGCACCAACCAAGAATAGTGAAGAAATATAGCAATATTTAACAGTAAGTAATTAAATAATAATAAGTTAATCATGCCAAGTGGAAGTAAGTCCAGGACCAGCCTATTGGCTCAGGGTGTCTGACACTCCGAGGGAGGAATTGTAAAGTTTGATGGCCACAGGCAGGAATGACTTCCTATGACGCTCAGTGTTGCATCTCGGTGGAATGAGTCTCTGGCTAAACGTACTCCTGTGCCTAACCAGTACATTATGGAGTGGATGGGAGTCATTGTCCAAGATGGCATGCAACTTGGACAGCATCCTCTTTTCAGACACCACCGTCAGAGAGTCCAGTTCCACCCCCACAACATCACTGGCCTTAAGAATTAGTTTTTTGATTCTGTTGGTGTCTGCTACCCGCAGCCTGCTGCCCCAGCACACAACAAACATGATAGCACTGGCCACCACAGACTCGTAAAACATCCTCAGCATCGTCCGGCAGATGTTAAAGGACCTCAGTCTCCTCAGGAAATAGAGACGGCTCTGACCCTTCTTGTAGACAGCCTCAGTGTTCTTTGACCAGTCCAATTTATTGTCAATTCGTATCCCCAGGTATTTGTAATCCTCCACCATGTCCACACTGACCCCTTGGATGGAAACAAAGTTCACCAGTGCCTTAGGTGCCATTCAGGATGGTTATAAACGGGGGGCAAACATGAATGGTCGGATGGCCTGCCTTTATTGATGTACTAATTTACGCAATGATCCTTCTGGGTGGCAACAAATAAAAACTTTTCAGTATTTCAGTTCATGTGGCTATAATCAAGTTTTCAAGTTCTAGTCTTAAGTTTCAAAATTGTTTAATGTTATTTCCAGTACACAGATGTAAAGGAGAGTGAAATAATTGTTACTCTGGATTCAATACAGAACAAAAATAACAGAATAAGATAAAGAACACAACAAGTATACATACATAAGATAGGTTACAAACACAAATTAATTGTTCATCCCTAAAGCTAGGCACAGGAGTGCTTGTACGTAAGATGACTGACAGGAGATGATAAAGTAGTGGTGGGGGGGGGGGGTGAGTTAGTGGGTGGAGGGGTTGATCAGCCTTACTGCTTGAGGAAAGTAACTGCTTTTGAGTCTGGTGGTCCTGGTGAGGATGTTACATAGACACCTCCGGGATGGAAGTGGGTCCAACAGTCCATGAGCAGGGTGAGTGGGATCCTTCATGATGGTACTGTGTTTTTCTGGTACCCTTATGTAATTATAAAATTAGTTCCTTTGTGAAAGCAGTACAGTGTTATACATTTTAAAAACTACATTTCACAATGAGCAAAATTTTTAAAAATGATTATGTAGTTTTAAAATAAATAATAAATCAGTATTCTGAGCAGTATAGGGTTAAATGCAAGTAGGCTGAGGCTGGAGCTAAAGGTCACAGGTTAAGGATGAAAGGTGGAATGTTTAAGAGGAACCTGAGGAGGGTATTCCTCACTCAGAGGGAGGAACAAGCTACCAGTGGTGGATGCTGGTTTGATTTCCATATCAAAGTTATTTTTGGATGGGAGGGATAGGGAAGGATGATGGGAGTAGGCAGAATAACAGTTCAGTATGGACTAGATGGGCCAAAGGGCCTGTTTCTGTGCTGGTGATTCTTGCTGGCTGCCCCCAGCACATCCCCACACTGTTGGTCATCGATGCACAGCAACACGAGCCTCTGTGCTTTTCGGTGTTTTGATGTATGTGTGACAAATGAAGCTAAACTGTGAATCTTCTTTGTAAAGTAGTGAGGTTCATGATCTGTTCGGAAATCTGATGATGGAGAGGAAGAAGCTTTTCCTTAAGTGCAGAGTGTGGGTCTTTAGGCTCCCGTACCCTGACCTTGGTGATATTGAGAAGGCATGTGCAGGATGGTGAGACTCCTTAATGATGGATGCTACCTTCTTGGAGCATGGCCTTTTGAAGATGCCCTTGATGACCTGGGACACGGGCAGTCTCTGCTCTGCAAGGTCAATTTAGAGCGTCCCCTTTAAATGTCTGAGCTCTGCAGAGAAACATCTGCTTCCCTCTGAGGCCCAAAGCCTGAGGCCGACAGCAGAGGGACAAAACCTGTTTGAATATTTAATAAATGCACAATCTTTGTGGGGACACAAGCACAACAGAGCACTCATTATAATAAAACAAATGTCCTCTGGGCAATAACTTCCTGATCTAATCTGAATAGAGAGCGGCTGTGTCCAGAAGTTGTCGTTAGGAATAGCAGGCTCCATTGTTTCTGGGACCTGTCCGCCTGATCATTGCAGAGCTCTCACCACAGACACAGACCAGCTCCCGACTTCTTGCCCAAAAGATAACAATATTATGTGCTTGGCCTGTTGACCCTTTACATTCAGTCTGTTCCAGTTATGGCCCCTTGAATATCCTTCGGCCCATCTAGCACATTCAGAACTATTATTCCACCCACTATTGGCCCACACCCCTCCTATCCACTTATCCAAACTACTCTTAGATGTTGCAAATGAGCTCACATCCACTAGTTCCACTGGCAGCTTGTTCCACACGTGCCTCACCCTCTGACTGAAGAAGATCCCTCCTCCAGGATCCCCCACGTTAGTTTACGCCTTTGCTCCTCTCTCTTCATAATCCTCTATCCCCTCATGTCACCCTTTGACCCAATGGCTGCAGGATCTGTAACCTGTATGGATGTAAGTTCAAACCCTGCTATGGTAGATGCTGTGGTTGCTATGGTAGCATCACGGTCAGCACAATGTGATTACAGCTCGGGGCTTTCTGGGATTTGGAATTCAATTTCGGCACCGTTCTATAAGAAGTCTCCCTCCCCATGGAATACATGGGTTTTCCCCAGGCATTCCGGTTTCCTCCCGCAGTCCGAAGACATACCAGGTAGGTCAATTGGTCATTGTGAATTGTTCCATGATTAAGTTAGGTTTGATGTGACTTGGTGGGGTTGCTGGTCAGTGTGGCTCGAAGGACTGTAAAGGTCTACTGCATGCTGTATTGCTAAAATAAATAAAATAAAATCAGGATCAAAATCAGGATCAGGAACAGGATCAGGATTAGAATCAGAATCAGGATCAGGACCAGGACCAGGACCAGGACCAGGACCAGGACCAGATCAAGATCAGGATCAGGAACAGGAACAGGATCAAAACCAGGATCAGAATCATGATCAGGATCAGGATCAGGATCTGGATCAGAATCAGGATCGGGCTCAGGACCAGGACCAGATCAGGATCAGGATCAGGATTAGAATCAGGATCAAAACCAGATCAGAATCAGGATCAGAGTCAGGATCAGAAACAGGATCAGGACCTGATCAGGATCAGGATCGAATCAGAACCGGATCAGGATCAGGATCAGTTTAACCTACATTTTACTATTGTTTATTGTCTACAGCTCTGTCTTCAATTCTGTAATTCCTACCAAACTCTTCACCAATATCCAAGATCTGGGAGTCAAAGCTTCCCTCTGCAATTGGATTCTTAGCTTTCTGACCGACAGCAATACCTCTATTCTTGATTATTCTCAACACAAGGCTGAATCATCAGATCCCTACTCTACTCCTTTTGGTTCTAGGATCTAAGAATGATCACAGGAATAAAAGGTTTAACGGATAAGGAGCTTTTGGTTGCTCTGGGCCTGTTCTCGCTGGAGTTTGGAAAAGTGAGAGAGGTCTAGGACCAGGTGGCACAGTCTCAGAATACAAGAAGTCCCTTTAGATCAGAATTGAAGAGGAATTTCTTTAGCCAGAGGGTGGTGAATCTGTGGAATTTATTGCCACAGACGGTTATGGAGGCCATGCCATTGGGTATATTTACAGCAGAGGTTGATTGGCTCCTGATTGCATAGACTGCAGGAGAATGGGGTGAGAGGGATAATAAATCAACCTGGATGGAATGATGGAGCAGACTCGATGGGCCAAACGGCTTAATTCTGCTCCTATGTCTTATGGCCTATTCCCTGTATACTCATGACTACCGCACTAACTCCATTTACAGGCTTGTAGATCATCCCACTGTAATGGGCCGCATCTCCAATAATGATGAGTGACATTAGAGGAAGTTGAGGGCTTAGTGACATGATGTCATGACCTTATTATCATTATTATTATTTAATTACTCATGGTTTTATATTGCTATATCTCTACACTATTCTTGGTTGGTGCGACTGTGACAAAACCCAATTTCCCTTGGGATCAATAAAGTATGGCCGTCTGTCTGTTACTGACTGTGTGGTTGGTGGTGCGGTGCACATGTGTCATCAGTGTTGAGGTTCAAAGGGTTGAGAACTTCAAGCTGCAAGGAGTGAACGTCACCTGTCCTGGTCCAACCACATGGACGTCATCAGCAAGAAAGCTCACCAGTGCCTCAGAACGCTGACGAAACTTGCCACGTCCCTGTGATCCTCACCAGTATTTACTGACGCACCACAGAGAGGATGGAACACGCTTGGTGTGGCAACTGCTATGCCCATGATCACAAGAAACGAACTTATCACAGAAATCAGCCTCCCCACTATGGACTCCATCTTCTCTTCTTGTTTGCAGTCAGCATAATCACAGACCCCATTGGGCAGAGGATATTAAAAGCACCAGGTTCAAGGACAGCTTCCTTCCCACTTAGTAGTTATGACTATCAAGTAATCCTCTGATAAGTAAGATAATAAGACAGTAAGAAGCACAGATCGAGTGGACTGCCAGTGCCTTTTCCCTCAGGTGCAAATGGTCAGTACGAGGAGACATAATTTTAAGCCGATAGGAGGAAAGTATTGGGGGAGGGAGAATGTCAGAGGTGTTTTAGCCAGAGATTGGAAAGTCCTGCTGGGGGGTGGTAGAGGCAGATTTATTAGGGACGTTTACGAGACTCTTGGACAGGGACTTGGATGATAGAAAAATTAATGGCTAAATGTGAGGGACGTGTTCAATTGATCTTAGAATAGGTCAAAATGTCAGCACACCGTGGTGGGCCGTAGGGCCTGTACTGTGCTGTACGTTCTGTGTTCTATGTTCCAGTACAATGAAATCTTGACTTCACAATTCTCTTCATTATGATCTTGCACCATATTGTCTACCTGCACTGCACTCGCTCTGTAGCTGTTACACTTTATTCTGCATTGCTATTGTTTGCCTTGTTCTGCCTTGATGCACTGTGTCATGATTGGATCTATATGAACACTATGCAAGACAAGCTGTATAAAATGTCTTAATACATGATAATAATGATAATAATAAACCAATTAATGATAATAATAAACCAATTACTTATTATTATTTTAATAATAATAATAAACAAATTCCATTTACAACTAAAGGTCCATCTCAAAGCAATCTCTCTTGTGTTTGACATTTCTACCCTGGGGAGTGGGCTCTAACTCCCTAAAGTTGGGTATAATATTGGTATCTTGATCAGAGTAGATCCCCCATGAAAGGTCTCTGCCCAATCACTGAGCTCATTGAGAAAGTGGAATGCATCAACCATTGATTGTCATTCCAACCAGGCCCTTTGCTGTTTGTATCATCAGTAACGCACATAAAACTCTGTAGATCAGGCAGCACCTAAGGAAGGGATAAACAGTTGAAGTTTCAGCTGAGACACTTCATTAGGACTTACGATGAAGGGTCTTGACTCGAAATGTATTCCTTTCCTTGTATGTTGCTGGGCCTATTGAGTTTCTCCACCATTTTGTGGGTGTTGCTCTGGAGTTCCAGGATCTGCAGAATCTCAGTCAGGCATTCCCCTCACCTTCCACCACATTAACTCATGTTTGATTAGGGTCACAGCAAAGAGACATTAACTGAGGATAGGAATGCTCATCTGGCTTCAACCATTCTTCTAGGGAAATAGGCCCTCTGGACTATTGAGTTCATGCTGACCATCAACCATCATACTGTGGGGCGCCATGGTTACCACAACACTATTACAGCTCAGCCTGCCGGAGTTTGGATTTCACTTCCAATGTTATCTTTACTTTACTTCATTGTCGCCAAACAATTGACACTAGAGCGTACAATCATCACAGTGATATTTGATTCTGCGCTTCGTGCTCCCTGAAGTACAAATCGAAGTAAGTATAATAAAAATTTAAATTATAAATCATAATTAGAAAATAGAAAAGGGAAAGTAAGGTAGTGCAAGTCAGGTCCGGATATTTGGAAGGTACGGCCCAGATCCGGGTCAGGATCCGTTCAGCAGTCTTATCACAGTTGGAAAGAAGCTGTTCCCAAATCTGGCCATACGAATCTTCAAGCTCCTGAACATTCTCCCGGAGGGAAGAGGGACAAAAAGAGTCTGTATGTGGAATGAATGGGTTTTCTCCAGGTGTTCCGGTTTCCTCGCATAGTTCAATGATGTACCGGTTGGTAGATTGTAAGTGATCTGTGACTAGGATAGGGTTAAACTGGGGGCTGCTCTCAGAGTGGCTCGAAGGTCTGGAAGGGCCTATTCCACGCTGTATCCCGAAATACCTAAATAAATAAATAAGCCACCCTTACTCTAGATTTACACTAGTTTATTTTGTTCTCAGCACTTCCCTCACAGCTACTCCCGGATTCTACGACTCTCCTACAGAGTGGGAGCAATTAACCTACAACCCACACACATTTTGGAATGGTTCTGGGCCTGGAGTCGCTGGAGCTTAGAAGACCGAGGACGGATCTCAATGAAACATATCGAATATTGAAGAGCCCAGAGAGGGAGATTCCCATGGGGGGGGTGGTGGTGGGACCAGAGGGCACAATCTCAGGACAGAACAGAGATGAGGAGGAATTTCTTTAGTCAGAGGGTGGTGAATCTGTGGAATTCATTGCTATAGATGGCTGTAGAGGCCACGTCATTGAGTGTATTTAAAGGGCAGGTTGATAGGTTCTTGACTGGTCTGGGTGAGTGTCAAAGGCAGGAGAATGGAGTTGAGACGGATAATAAATCAGCCATGATGAATTGGCAGAGTACTCTCGATGGGCTGAATGGCCCAATTCTGCTCTGATGTATTATAGCCTTATGGTTTTATGGGATGTGGGAACCCGGAGCATCTGGCAGAAACCCATGCAGTCACAGAATGTGCAAACTCCAGCCAGGCAGCCCCCGAGGTTGGGACTGAACCAGGGTCTGGTGCTGTGAAACAGCAGCTTTACTATCTGCACACGGTGCCATTCATCAATAGATTGGCTCCATTTGTTCCCCTTGTTCCATATTCCTCGCAATCCAAGTCTAACAAAAATCCGTCAAGGGAAGGGAAACAGTGTTAACGTTCCATGTTGGAAACACTTCACTAGACCAGCCTGCCAAAGAGTCTCTGATCTGAAACAAGTAACTTGGTTTCTCTCTTCACAGACCCTGCCTGACTTGCTGTGTTTGCAGCGTATTCTACTTTTATTTCAGATTTCCAGCATCTGTAGTTTGTTTGTTTTCCACACAGTTATCGATCAAGGATCAGGGATGAAAGATCAGCTTTCTTCACCATACACATTTACAAGTATTAGGAATATGCTGTGGTGTGTTAGTCAGGGTGTAACATGTAACACAAAACAACATTCAACAATTATACAGAAACGGAGATTGCAAAACCTTCATTGTTCCACATTATTCAGTCCCTAGGGGAGGGAATTCCTACTATCCGTAGCTGATTAGGAGGATACCCGTTCCACAAGTGTCCTAATTTAGTGAATGAATTCTGTGTATTTTCTTGCAGGTTCTGAACCTTCCTGTGACAAGAGAAAATGACTGATGGAACTCTGGCGCCCTCTGCAGCTCACCTCTTTTCCAAACAGCAGCTGAACTCCAGCAGCACCACAAGCCCCAAGTCTCCCTCAAAGTCCAGGTCAAGTTTATTGTCACATGCACAACGCCATGCATGTACTAGTGTAATGAAACACTTATTTGCAGCAGCATCAAGAAAGCACCACCTACAAGATAAATATAAATTTAACATAAATTGTATCCAATTTTTATAAGATAAAACACGATTAGAACAGTAAAGAATTTGAACAGTGCAAAGCAATGATAGTGGTCGTAGGATTGCAGCCATTAGGGTTTTACTGGTTGGTTCAAGAGCTGAAAGGTTGAAAGGAAGGAACTGTTCTTGAGCCTGGTGGTGTGGGACTTCCTGCCCATTGTGGCACGGCCCAGCTGGTGTGGATCTCTGATAGATGCTGTCTTCTTGCGACCACACTTCCTGTAGATGTCCCTGATTGTGGGGGGGGGGGGGGGGATGTGGTTGTGACTGAGTCCATTACCTTTTGCAGCTTCTCACATTCCTGCACATTTGTTTTGCTGAATTGGACCTTGGTACAACCAGTCAGGATGCTTCCATCAGTACATCTGGAAAAGTTTGTTAGTGTGTGGTGAGAAGCTGAACATCCTTAATCTCTTAACCATCGAAGACAACTTCAAAATGTGAGGCCTCAGAAGGGGTGGTATCCATCACTAAGGCCCACCCCCAAGGATACTCCCTCCTCTCATTACTACCATCAGGAGGAGGAGGAGGTGTTCCTGAAAACACAGAAACAGCTTCTTCTTCTCTGCCATCAGATCTCTGAATGGACAGTCAGCCTATACACACTACCTTAGTATTTTTCCTTCTCTTTTTGTATGGCTTATTTAATTTAATTTTTATATTTATTTCTTATTGTTTGAAATCATGCACCAGCGCCATCATGGGAATTAGCATCCCCAACCTCGAAGACATCTTCAAAAGAGGATTCCTCAAAAAGGGGCATCCATTATGAAGGGCCCTCACTATCAATGTTTTAGGAACAGCTTCTTCCCCTCTGCCATCAGAGTCCTCAATGGACAATGAACCCATCAACATTGCCTCAGTATTTTTTCCTCTCTTTTTGCATAGCTTATTCATATTTTTTGATGTCTTGCACTACAATGTAATGCTGCATTACAAAGCTCATGACATACGTTAGTGAGAATAAACCTGATTCAGATAAGAAAATAAAGATGCTTCCTCACTTTTCTCAAGATTGGATCTATTTGCTGGGCCCATCCAGTAACATTAACACACAGGAACTTGAAGTCACCGATTCTCTGAACTGCCAACCCTCCAATGCAGACTGGTGCATGTTCGACGCAGTACTCTACAGTCAATGAACTACTTTTCCAATATTGTAATTGTATGAAACTGAATCGTGAAACTGAGTCCCATCCGTCCTCTCAGGTACGAGGTTGGTTGTACTAATTTTTAAATTAGATATATAGATAGATAATTCATTGATTCCAAAGGAAATTACAGTGTCACAGTTGCATTATAAATGCACAAATATAAATATTAGATGTAAGAAAGAATAAAAAATAAGTTACCTCAAACAATCTAACGGGAGGGGAGTCATCACTTCCTTGACTATTGGTTGACTCATTATAGAGTCTAATGGCTGAGGGTAAGAAAGACCTCATACCATGCTCTCTGGAGCAGTGCAGTTGTCTCAGTCTATTACTAAAAGTGCTCCTCTGTTCAGCCAAGGTGGCATGCAGAGGGTCAGAAACATTGTCCAGAATTGTGGTGAAACGGTGACGCCTCTTTTTCCCTTAGTAAGAAGGGAGAGAACCCGTGGTATGTTAAATTACCGGGTGAATGAGTAGTTTTTGGGGTACAGCAAGTCTGTGCCTTTATTGACACTTTGCTGCACGCTTGAGTGCTCAGTGGGGGAGCGCTAGCATTTTTTTTACTGGTGGGAGGGGGGATCATTGTTTTGCTGCTGCTTATGCGTGGGAGGGGGAGCTGGGGGGGCTTTGGGGTTCTAACATTTTACTGTCATTCATTCTTTGGGAGCACTCCTCTGTTTTCGTGGATGGTTGTGAAGAAAAAGTTTTTCAGGATGTATATTGTATACATTTCTCTGACATTAAATGTACCTTTGAAACTTTGAATTACCAGGATTTTCCGTAGGGTCCTTTGTTTTACCACAGCCTCCAGTGTGTCCAGTTTCACTCCTATAGCAGAGCCAACCTTTCCAATCATTTTATTGAACCTGTTGGCATCACCCATGTTGATGCCATTGCCCCAGCACACCACTGCATAGAAGATTGTACCAGCAACAACAGACTGATAGAACATGTGAAGGAGAGGCCTGCATACTCCAAAGGACCTCAGTCTCCTCAGGAAGTAGAGGCGACTCTGGCCCTTCTTGTACACAGCCTCACCATCAATAGTAACTGGGAGCAGTGCAGACTTAGTCTTCCTAAAGTGTACCACCATCTCCTTTGACGTTGAACTGCAGATGATTCAGCTTGCACCATTTGACAAAGTTCTCCACCAGGGCCCAGTATTCATCCTCCCGTCCTCCCTTTATACTCCCAACTATTGCTGAGTCATCAGAGAATTTCTGCAGATGACATGACTCAGTGTTGTATCTAAAGTCCGAGGTAGACAGGGGAAACAGAAAGGGAGCCAATACAGTCCCCTGTGGGCCCCAGTGCTGCTTATAGCCATGTCTGACATGCAGCTCTGAAGCTGCACAAACTGTGGTCTGCCAGTCAGGTAGTCCATTACCCAGGATACAATGGATATGCCAACCTGCAGTGAGTGGAGCTTTTCCCCCAGCAATGAGGGTGTATGGTATTGAAGGTGTAATGTATTGTGTGAGTATTCGTAGGTCAGAGTGCGTATGACATCAGGACTGGGGTAAGAAAAATAGAAGTCTGTTTAATAAACATGGTTGTTCAATCTACAGCGGTGTCCGAGTCACATCAATACTACATGGTGTCAGAAGAAATCACGAAAAAAAAGGAAGAGAAGAGACGTAAAAGATGTCACAGCTACAACCACCGTCAAGTTTAAGCCAATGAGGTAATCATGCTGAGAACTGGAAAGTATGGATCCAGCAGTTTCAGCTGTTTTGCACCACTAGCAGCATAGATGACAAGACGAAGAAAGTGCAATGTGCTACATTTCTGCATGTGGCGGGGGAAGAGGCAATTAAGGTTTGCAACATGTTTGTCTTCCAAGATGATGAGTAAGGTAAAATTGAAGTGTTGAAGAAAAAGTTTCAAGATTACTGCGAACCTAGAAAAAATCGACACATGTTTTCCACGAGGGCTCAAGGACCGACAGAGACCATAGATACCTACATAACAGATTTGAAGAACAAGGCAAAAAGCTGTGAGTTCGGACAACTACATGATTCTTTAATACGCGACAGGATTGTATGCGGCATATGAGATGATCATGTGAGGGGCAGGCTGTTGAGAGAGGCGGAGCTTACATTGGAAAAGGCGATTGATGTTTGCCGTGCCAGCGAGATCACGTCAAGTCAGGTTAAAGTGCTCAATGAAGAGATTGAAGTGCACAAAATAAAAATTGTGAAAACTAACAAGAGTAAGGCAAAGCCAGCTCCACAGGATGATCAAAAGGAAGTTAACTCCAACAGATGTGGTTATAAACATGGATACAGAACATGTCCAGCCTTTGGTAAGACATGCAAACTTATGCAGAAAAGAAATCACTTTGCAAAGGTGTGCAAATCGCAGGAGCAAACAAGGAAAATGCATCCTGTGGAAGATTGAGGGCAACAGTGACATGTTCATTGGCACAGTTGAAGTGGAACAGGAGGTATGCATCAAGAATATTGACAATGCAGAGATGGAGGATGAAGATGATTGGACTCAAGATCTGATAATAAACAGGAGGAATGTGACATTTAAGCTTGACACTGGGGCAAAGTACAATGTAATGTCAGCAGAAACATTCAGCTCATTGGACATCAGAGGAAGACTGAGAAAATCCACCTGCAAGCTTGTTGCATATTTCGGCCACAAGACAGTGCCATTGGGAAAGAAAACACTCACCTGTGTGTACAAAGGACAAACACACAAGATGGAGTTTGAGATTGTACAGCAACATGTTCCAGCAATACTGGGCAAAGCAACATGCACAAAGCTAGGCCTGCTGAAGTGAATCTATGGTGTAGAGAAAGAAAATGACATTCTCAAAGACATTGCTGACTTGTTTTCTGGATTAGGATGTTTACCAGGGAAACACCATTTCCACATTGATCCAACTATTGCACCAGTTGTGCGTGCTCTGAGAAAGATTCCAGTAGCTCTCAAGGATCGAGTAGTGGAGGAGCTACACAGAATGGAACAGATGGGAGTCATAACGAGACAAATAGAACCGACCGACTGGGTGAATAGTATGGTGACAGTGGTCACAGAAAAAAAAGATGAGGATTTGCATGGATCCACAAGATCTCAACCGAGCCATCAAAAGAGAGCACTATCCACTGCTCACAGTTGAAGAGGTTGTCTCCCGCATTCCTAATGTGAAGCACTTTCCAGTATTAGTTGCAAATCAAGATATCTGGCAGATCAAGCTGGATGAGGAAAGTTCCAAATTATGCACTTTCAACACGCCAATAAGGAGATATCGTTTCCTGCGTCTACCCTTTAGGATTTCTTCTGCGTCAGAGGTATTCCAGAGGTCCGTGGCATAAATGATTGAAGGCCTGGATGGGGTTGGTCAGTATCATTGATGATTTACTGATATGGGGTGACACCATTGAGGAACATGATCAGAGACTGAGGAAGCTCCTGGAGAGAGCACGTGACTACAACCTAAAACAGAACAAAAGTAAATGTGGGATCAGAACTACAGAGATCAAATACATAGGTCACGTACTCAACGCTGATGGGCTAAAACCAGATAATGAGAAGGTCAGGGCTGTGGTACAGCTACCACCACCTGAAGACAAGCAAGAACTATTGAGGTTCATGGGCATGATATAGTATCTTGCCAAATTCATTCCCAACTTATCAGAGGTCAGTGCTCCACTTCGAAAGCTACTAGAGAGCAACGCTGAATGGCATTGGGAAGACGAACAAAAGAAAAGTTTTGACACATTGAAGCAGTTGGTTACCAATGCACCAGCACTCAAGTTCTATGATGTCAATAAACTGGTGATGATGTCTATGGATGCCAGTTCGGAAGGAATAGGAGCTGTTATACTGCAGGATGGGAGGCCTGTGGCGTGGGGATCACGAGCACTTGCAGACTGTCAACACCAATATGCTCAAATCGAGAAGGAATTACTCGCCATAGTTTATGGGTGTGAGAAGTTCCACCAATATGTATATGGCAAAGAAATCCAGGTTGAGAGTGATTACAAACCACTTGAGAGCATCTTCAAAAAGCCACTCCACCGAGCTCTTATGAGGCTGCAAAGGATGCTTCTCAGGCTACAGAGGTACACTCTCACAGTCACCTATAAGCCAGGAAAAGAACTGCACATCGCTGATGCTTTGAGCTGTGCTTACCTGAAAGAGCAAAAGGAAGAGTTGCTAGGAAGAGAGCTAGAGGTCAACTGGGTTACACCTCAGCTACCTATTTCTGAGGAGAAGTTGAACATGTTCAGGAAAGCGACTGTAGAAGATCCTGAAATGCAAATGCTAAGAGGCATTACAATGAATGGATAGCCAACAGAAAGAAAAGATGTTCCAAAAGAAATACAGAAATACGGGACATTTAAAGAGGAATTCAGCTATGCATCAGGACTAATGTTCAAAACGGCAAAACTCATTGTACCAAAACAAATGAGACAGGAAATGCTCAACAGAATTCATGAGTCACACCTGGGGATAGTGAAATGTAAAGAAAGAGCAAGGGACATTCTCTATTGGCCAAGCAAGTCAACTCAGATAGAGGACATTGTGTCTCAGTGTGCTGTTTGTAATGAAAATAAAAACAGCAATCCAAGAGAGCCTCTGCTTCCCCATCTACTACCAGGAAGACCATGGGAGAAGATTGGCACAGATCTCTTTCACTACAATGGTGCAGAATATCTGCCTTGTGTGGTTTTGTGTAGCTTTGTGTGCTTTTTTCAGTCTAACAGTGTTTTATTTACTGTTTTTTCCCCCTGATCTTTCTCATTCTTTTGTGTGCTGGTGGAGGCAGGGGTGGGCATTTGTGGGTCGATGTGCTTATTCTGTTTTTGTTCGCTCCCTGTGCAGGGAGGAGGGATTTGGGGGTTGATGTTCATGCTGCTGTTCTTTTCTTTCTTGGTTTCATGGCTACCTGGAGAAGAAGAGTTTCAGAGTTGTATACTTTGATAATAAATGAACCTTTGAACCTTTGAGATACCAAGAAAGTGCAATGGAGGTAAGCAAAGTAAAAGGGGTCACAGCAAGGTAGGTAAAGATAAAGATTAGCTTTATTTGTCATGTGTCCATTGAAACATCAAAATAGAAACATAGAAACATAGAAAATAGGTGCAGGTGTAGGCCATTTGGCCCTTTGAGCCTGCACCGCCATTCAATATAATCATGGCTGATCATCCAACTCAGAACCCTGTACCTGCTTTCTCTCCATACCCCCTGATCCCTTTAGCCACAAGGGCCATATCTAATTCCCTCTTAAATATAGCCAATGAACAGACCTCAACTGTTTCCTGTGGCAGAGAATTCCACAGATTCACCACTCTCTGTGTGAAGAAGTTTTTCCTCATCTCGGTCCTAAAAGGCTTCCCCATTATCCTTAAACTGTGACCCCTTGTTCTGGACTTCCCCAACATCAGAAACAATCTTCCTGCATCTAGCCTGTCCAATCCCTTTAGAATTTTATACGTTTCAATAAGATCCCCCCTCAATCTTCTAAATTCCAGTGAGTATAAGCCTAGTTGATCCAGTCTTTCTTCATATGAAAGTCCTGCCATCCCAGGAATCAATCTGGTGAACCTTCTCTGTACTCCCTCTATGGCAAGAATGTCTTTCCTCAGATTAGGGGACCAAAACTGCACACAATATTCCCGGTGTGGTCTCACCAAGGCCTTGTACAACTGCAGTAGAACCTCCCTGCTCCTGTACTCAAATCCTTTTGCTATGAATGCCAACATACCATTTGCCTTGTTCACCGTCTGCTGTACCTGCATGCCCACCTTCAATGACTGGTGTACAATGACACCCAGGTCTCGTTGCATCTCCCCTTTTCCTAATCGGCCACCGTTCAGATAATAATCTGTTTTCCTGTTCTTGCAACCAAATTGGATAACCTTACATTTACCCACATTAAAATATACATTGAAACACATCATTTGCAGCTAAAGTGTGCTGTGGACAACTGCAAATGTCGTCAACATATCATACCCACAAGTTACGAACCTTAACCCATACATGTTTGGAGGTAGGAACAACTGATGAGACCCAGAATGTACAAACTCCTTACAGACAGCAGTGGGAATGGAACCTCGATCTTTACCTCGTGGTGTGAAGCACTATGCTGACCACTGTGCTACCTAGTCAGTCTCTCTTGACTGGAAAACCAGAAGTTGATCTTTGGTATACAAAGTCAAAGATGCTGTGGCACTATTTGAGAGAGGAGGAGAGTAGTTCTTGTGATTCCCTGACCATTTTAAACACCCTCAGTGACCACAGGTAATCTGGTTACCACTGTGGGGCTCCCTGTGCACAACTTAGCTCCAGTAACTCCACCTGAAAGTACTTTATCAGGTGTTTAGTGGTAATAGTGCAATCTCTCCAGTTTACTATGATGTTCACCCAGTAGTTACTCCCTTAATGGAGAAACTCTGTGCCTGACTTTGCTTAAAGTGTTGAGGCTGATGTATGGGCAGCCACCACTTGGTCCTGGACAGATCGAGGTCAGGGTCCAATAGCATCAAATGCAAGACTGGGGACCCTTCACTGCTGCAACCTTCCTCACTGCGATGTGCCAGCATCTTCTGCCAGCTCCACCGCTGAGGCCTTGATTGGATTGTTCTTTGTCTGGAACCTCCTGCTTGACCTTACCGCCATGGGTGACCCTACCAGGAGCTAAGTTTCAGATGTCATTGCTCTCTAATCTCAGGAACTCAAACGCCTCTCCACCACGACAAGGTGACGATCTTCAGAGAAGAGATGTTCAGTTACTCCACACAAGTTTATCTGACTTTCTACTTGAATGCTTTCAGTCGTGAAGCGGCAGATCATGGCAAAACTTGCAGGCTGCCCTCAGCATGTCATTGGTCATAGATTCATAGAGTCATAGAGCACTACAGCACAGAAACAGGCCCTTCAGCCCATCTAGTCCATACTGAACTGTTATTCTGCCCAGTCCCATTGACCAATGACATAGCCGGGAGAGGGGTAGAGGTCCTGCGCAGTAAGTTTTGGGAGTTAGGAAGGAGGCTGAAGAGTAGGACCGCCAAGGTGGTAATCTCCAGATTTCTCCTGGTGTCAGGAGCTATTGAAGGTCAGAACAGAAGACAGCGCAGATGAATGAGTGGCTGAGGAGATGGTGCAGGGGGCAGGGTTCCAAGTTCTTGGATCATTGGAACTTTTTCTGGGGAAGGGGTGACCTGTACAAGTGGGATGTGTTGCACCTGAACTGGAGGGGAACCAATATCCTGGCGGGGGGTGGGGTGGAAGATTCACCATTGCTATTGAGGAGGGTTTAAACTAGATTTGCAGGAGGGTGGGAACCAAAATGAAGAGGCAGGGGATGGTGTGGTTGGCACACAAGTAGTGACAGCTTGTAGGGAGTTCATGAGGAAGCATAGGCAGATGATAGAGCAAAGAAGCACTCAGCTGGATGGGTTGAAATGTGCCTATTTTAATGCAAGGAGCATCATAAACAAAGCTGATGAACTTATGGTGTGGATCAAGATGTGGGGCTATGATGTTGTGGCCATTACAGAGACTTGGATGTCTCAGGAGCAGGAATGGCTGCTGAATGTGACGGGCTTTAGATGTTTCAAAAGGGGCAGGGAGGGAGGCAAAAGAGGTGCGGGAGTGGCATTGATCTTTAATCTACAATTTGAGAGGGAAAAAGGAAAATCGGAAGCGTCAGTGTTACAGTTGAACAAAGGGGACTATGGAGCCATGAGGGAGGAACTGGCCAAAGTTGACTGGAAGGATACCCTAGCAGGGATGGCAGTGGAACAACAATGGCAGGTATTTCTGGGAATAATACAGAAGGTGCAGGATCAGTTCGTTCCAAGGAGGAAGAAAGATTCTAAGGGAGTAGGGAGCAACCGCGGCTGACAAGGGAAGTCAAGGACAGTGTAAAAATAAAAGAGAGGAAGTACAACATAGCAAAGATGAGCAGGAAACCACAGGATTGGGAAATTTTTAAAGAGCAACAGAAGACAACTAAAAAGGCAATACGGGGAGAAAAGATGAGGTAAGTAAGTAAGCTAGCCAACAATATAAAGGAGGATAGTAAAAGCTTCCTTAGGTATGTGAAGAGGAAAAAAATAGTTAAGTTGGGCCCTTGAAGACAGAAACAGGTGAATTTATTATGGGGAACGAGGAAATGGCAGACGAGTTGAACAAGTACTTTGAATCTGTCTTCACTAGGGAAGACACAGACAATCTCCCAGATAATAAGGGCATGCGGACCTAGGGTAACGGAGGAACTGAAGGAAATTTACATTAAGCAGAAAATGATGTTGGGTAGACTGATGGGACTGAAGGCTGATAAATCCTCAGGGCCTGATGGTCTGCATCCTAGGGTACTTAACGGAGGTGGATCTAGAAATTGCGGACGCATTGGTAATAATTTTCCAAAGTTCTATAGATTCAGGATCAGTTCCTGAGGATTGGAGAATGGCTAATGTTATCCCACTTTTTAAGAAAGGAGGGACGGAGAAAACAGGGAATTATAGACCAGTTAGCCTGACATCAGTGGTGGGGAAGATGCTAGAGTCAATTATAAAAGATGAAATAGCAGCACATTTGGATAGCAGTTACAGGATTGGTCTGAGGCAGCATGGATTTACAAAGGGGAAATCATGCTTGACTAATCTTCTGGAATTTTTTGAGGATGTATCTATGAAAATGGATAAGGGAGAGCCAGTGGATGTAGTGTACCTGAACTTTCAGAAGGCCTTTGATAAGGTCCCACATAGGAGATTAGTGGGTAAAGTTAGAGCACATGGTATTGGGGGTAGGGTACTGACATGGATAGAAAATTTGTTGGCACACAGGAAACAAAGAGTAGGGATTAACGGGTCCCTTTCAGAATGGCAGGCAGTGACTAGTGGGGTACCACAAGGCTCGGTGGTGGGACCGCACCTATTTACAATACGCATTAATGATTTAGATGAAGGGATTAAAAGTAACATTAGCAAATTTTCAGATGACACAAAGCTGGGTGGCAGTGTGAAATGTCAGGAGGATGTTATGAGAATGCAGGGTGACTTGGACAGGTTGGGTGAGTGGGTAGATGCAGTTTAATGTGGATAAATGTGAGGTTATCCACATTGGTGGCAAGAACAGGAAGGCAGATTACTATCTGAATGGTATCAAGTTAGGAAAAGGAGAAGTACAATGAGATCTAGGTGTTCTTGCGCATCAGTAACTGAAGGTAAGCATGCAGGTACAGCAGGCAGTGAAGAATGCTAATGACATGTTGGCCTTCATGACAAAGGGAGTTGAGTATAGGAGCAAAGAGGTCCTTCATCAGTTGTACAGGGCCCTGGTGAGACCACACTTGGAGTATTGTGTGCAATTTTGGTCTCTAAATTTGAGGAAGGACATTCTTGCTATTGAGGGAGTGCAGCGTAGGTTCACGAGGTTAATTCCTGGGATGGCGGAATTGTCATATGTTGAAATCTTGGAGCGACTGGGCTTGTATACACTGGAATTTAGAAGGATGAGAGAGGATCTGATTGAAATATATAAGATTATTAAGGGGTTGGACACGCTAGAGGCAGGAAACATATTCCCGATGTTGGGGGAGTCCAGAACCAGAGGCCACAGTTTAAGAATAAGGGGTAGGCCATTTAGAATGGAGTTGAGGAAAAACTTTTTCACAAAGAGAGTTGTGGATCTGTGGAATGTTCTGCCTCAGAAGGCAGTGGAGGCCAGTTCTCTGGATGCTTTCGAGAAAGAGTTAGATAGAGTTCTTAAAGATAGTAGAGTCAAGGGATATGGGGAGAAGGCAGGAACAGGGTACTGATTGTGGATGATCAGCCATGATCACAGTGAATGGTGGTGCTGGCTTGAAGGGCTGAATGTCCTACTCCTGCACCTATTGTCTATGTCTATTGTCATTGCTAATCAGGGATTGTATCACAGCTGCTGAAAAGGAGGAAGTCATGGAGGGATTGTCTACGGAGTCATTGTGGGTGAATGTCAGCAACAGGAAAGGGGCAATAGCTCTACTGGGTTTTTTTAGAGACCCCCCCCCTCCAGTAGTAATAGAGACATCCAGGAGCAGATAGGGAGGCAGATTCTGGAATGGTGCAATAATAATAGGGTTGTTGTGATGGGAGATTTTAACTTTCCTAATATTAACTTGGATTTCCTTAGAGCAAAGGATTTAGATGGGGTGGAGTCTGTTAGGTGTGTTCAGGAAGGTTTCCTTAAGCAATACATAGATGAGCCAGCTAGAGGAGAGGCTGTATTTGACCTGGTATTGGGAAATTAACCTGGTCAGGTGTCAGATCTCTCGGTGGGAGAGCATTTTGGAGGTAGTGATCACAACTCTTTCTCCTTCGCTGGAGAGGGATAGGAACAGACAATTTGGGAAAACATTTAATTGGGGTAGGGGGAAATATGATGCTATTAGGCAGGAACTTGGGAGCATAAACTGGGAGCAGATGTTCTCAGGGAAATGTACTGCAGAAATGTGGCAAATGTTCAGGGAATATTTGCATGGAGTTTTGCATAGGTATGTTCCATTGAGGCAGGGAGTGGATGGTAGGGTAAAAGAACCATGGTGTACAAAAGATGGAGAAAATCTATTTAAGAGGAAGAGAAAAGCTTGCGAAAGGTTCAAGAAACTAGGTACTGTGAGAGCTCAAGAAAATTACGAGGGTGCTGGGAAGGAGCTCAAGAATGAAATTAAGAGAGCTGGAAGGGGCCATGAGGAGGCCTTGGTGAGCAGGATTAAGAAAAACCCCCAAGGCATTCTCCAAGTATGTGAAGAGCAAAAGGATGAGCCATGTGAGAATTGGACCAATCAGGTGCGATACTGGAAATGTGTGCATGGAATCGGAGGAGGCAGCGGAGGTACTTAATGAATACTTCGCTTCAATATTCCCAGGGAAAAGGACATTGGCAATTGTGGGGATGACTTACAGCAGACTAAAATGTTTGAGTGTATAGACATTAAGAAAAAGGATGTGCCGGAGCTTTTGAAAGGTATTAAGTTAGATAAGTTGCCAGGACCAGACGAGATGTACCCCAGGCTACTGTGGGAAGCAAGAGAGGAGATTGCTGAGCCTCTGGCAATGATCTTTTCATCATCAATAAGAATGGGAGAAGTAACAGAGGATTGAAACGTTGCAAACATTGATTCCTTGTTCAAGAAATGGTGAAGAGATAACCAGGAAATTATCGACTAGTGAGTCATACTTCAGTGATGGGCAAGTTGTTGGAGAAGATCCTGAGAGGCAGGATTTATGAGCATTTGGAGAGACATAGTCTGATTAGGGATAGTCAGCATGGCTTTGTCAAGGGCTGGTCATGACTTACAAACCTGATTGAATTCTTTGAGGATGTAACAAAACACATTGATGAAGGTGGAGCAGTGGATGTAGTGAAAATGGATTTCATTAATGCATTTGATGAGGTTTCCTATGCGAGGGTCATTCAGAAAGTAAAGAGGCATGGATCCAAGGAGACCTTGCCTTGTGGATCCAGAATTGGTTTGACCACAGAAGGAAAATGATGGTTGCAGATGGTTTGTACATGGAGGTCAGTGACCAGTGGTGTTCCACAGGGATCTGTTCTGGGACCTCCGCTCTTTGTGATTTTTATAAATGACCTAATGAGGAAGTAGAAGGGATGGTCAGTAAGTTTACTGTTGACATAAAAGTTGGGAGTGTTATGGTTAGTCTGGAGGGTTGTCAGAGATTATAGCGAGACATCGATATGATGCAGAACTAGGCTGAGAAGTGGCAGATGGAGTTCAACCCAGTTAAGTGTGAAGTGGTTCATTTCAGTTGGTCAGATTTGAAGACAAAATATAATATTAATGGTAAGACTCTTGGCAGTGTGGAGGGTCAGCGAGATCTTGGGGTCGATGTCCATAGAACACTTGAAGCTGCTGCACAGGTTGACAGTGTTGTTAAGAAACCATATGGTTCGTTGACATTCATCAACCGTGGGATTGAGTTGAAGAGCCATGAGGTAATGTTACAGCTATATGAGACCTTGTCTAGACCCCACTTGGAGTACAGTGCTCAGTTCTGGTCACCTCACAACAGGAAGGATGTGGATACTATAGAGTGAGTGCAGAGGAGATTCACAAGGATGTTGCCTGGATTGGGGAGCATCCCTTATGAGAATAGTTTGAATGAACTTGGCTTTTTCTCCTTGGAGTGATGGAGGATGAGAGGTGACCTGATAGAGGTGTATAAGATGATAAGGGGCATTGATCATGTGGATAGTCAGAGGCTTTTTCCCAAGGCTGAAATGACTAACATGAGGGGGTATAGTTTTAAGGTGTTTGGAAGTAGGTACAAGGGGGAGTCAAAGGCAAGTTTTTCACACAGAGAGTGGTGGGTCCGTGGAATGCACTGCCAGTGGCGGTGGTAGAGTTGGATACAATAGAATCTTTTAAGAGACTCTTAGGTATGTGGAGCTTAGAAAAATAGAGGGCTATGTGGTAGGGAAATTCTAGGCAGTTTCGAGAGTAGGTTACATGGTCGGCACAACATTGTGGGCCAAAGGGCCTGTGATGTGCTGTAGATTTCTATGTTTCTATGTTTTTCTAATAAGATCATCTTATTCCATTTGTACCCACCTCTACCACTTCCTCTGGCAGCTCATTCCACACTCTGTGTAAACAAACTGTATCTCAGGAGACTGTCTCCTCTCACCTTACACTGATGCTCTCTAGCTTTAGACTTCTCGATCCAGGGAAAAAGACTGAGGCCATTCACTGTGTCTATACCCATGAGGATTCCGTAAACCTCTATAAGGCTACTCCTCAGCTTCCTTTACTCCAGGGAAGGCAGTCTCAGCCTATCTATTCACTCCTTATAACTCCAGACCTGGTAAGATCCTTGTGAAGCACACAAAATGCTGAAGGAACTCAGCAGGCCAGGCAGCACCTATGGAGGGAAATAAACAGTTGACAGTTTTGGCTGAGATCATTCACCAGGACAGGGAAGAAAGGGGGAAGAAACCAGAAAAACATGGAAGGAGGGGAAGGAGTACAGTCTGGCCGGTGAAAGATAAAACCAGGTGAGGGAGAAGGTGGGTGGGTATGGGAGAGCATGGATGATGAGAAGCTGGGAGGTGACAGGTGGAAAAGGGCTAAAAAAAGGAGGAATCTGATAGCACAAGAGAGTAAACCATAGGAGAAAGGGAGGGAGGAGAAGCACCAGGGGAAGGTGATGGGCAGACGAGGAGAAGAGAAGGGGTGAGAGGGAACCAGAATGGAGAATGGAAAATGAGAGGAGGGAGGGAGAGAAATTACCAGAAGGTGAAATTAAGGTTCATGCCATCTTGTTGGAGGCTAACCAGATGGAATATGAGGTGTTATTTCTCGAAACAGAGAGCAGCAGTTAGAGGAGGCCATGTCGTCACGAGGCAACCTTGTCTGCTGTAGTGGAAGGAGTTTGACGAAGTGCTCTGCCAATCTACGTATGTTGGGTCTTGTAAATTTTTTGCCCCTTCTGAAGCTTGTCCAATACAACTATTGTGCAGTGTAAATCATAATTCAGAGAATGACCATATTCCAGAAGGTCTGAGAAAGGAATAGGAGAGGGTCCAGAGGAGGTTCTTGAGAATGATCCTAGGAATAAAAGGATTGAGGAGAATTTAATGTCTCTGAGCCTGTTCTTGCTGGTGTTTAGAAGAATGAATGAATGGGTGATCTCATTGATATCTATGTTTTGAAAGGCCCAGATAGAGTGGATATGGAAAGGATGTTTCTAATGGGGGGTCTAGAACCAGAGGGCACAACCTCAGAGTACAAGGACATCCCTTTAGAAAAAGATGAGCAATTTCTTTAGCTAGAGGGTGGGTTTTCTATAGAACTAATTGCACAGGAGACTATGGAATCCAAGTCATTCGGTATATATAAAGTGGAGGTTCATAGGTTCTTGATTAGCAAGGGTGTCAAAAGTTACAGGGAGGAGGGAGAAGAATGGGGTTGAGAGGAATAATAAACCAGCCATGGCAGAGTAAACACTATGGGCCCATTATGTCTTATAAGTGTTATGGCCTTATTCCCCTTTTGATTTCACGCCCACTGCAAACCATTGATTGTGAGCTTTAGACTAAAGTTGCAAACGGCTAATTAAAAGTTTGCAACTAGGATCTTTCATAGCACTAACTCCCAAGCAAGGAAGAGAGAGAAATAGTCCACGTTTAATCCCTCTAAACCACTGTGGTATGTCCAAAGTATTGTATTTGCAGACTAGTGTGTGATGAATTCTATGAGTGGTCAGGCCAGAGTGTTACATCAGTCTCATTTTCTAGTGTCCTGGCTGCAGATCAAACATGGAACCAGCATTTTCCATTGTTGTGTTGTTGAGGGAGGGGTGAAAGCTGATCCCTTCAACAATGAGAATTTGCATGGACAGCTCATTTGGGTTTTTACAAGGCTGCAGGCTTGCTGAGCCGGCAGGGTTAAAGCCCCCTCCACTTACACCAGGATGGCATGGGATATAAAAGAGGGCTCACCAGCCCAGAGCAGCAGCAACCTCTCTGGATCCAGCAATCACACAGCCAGGTATTCTGTATTTTTTTCTATTATGTCTTATGTAGAGCTATGTAACAGATATTGTACTATGGCTAATACAAGGGGGCAGAATTCTAGAGATTGTGTCCAATGAGGGTAAGAATTTTCTCTGTGGAGTGAAGGAGGATGAGAGGTGACTTTATAGGGGTGTACAAGATGACAGGAGGCTTAGATAGAGTGGTCAGCCATTGAGTTTTATCCAGGAAGGAAATGACTAATACAGGGGCATAATTTTAAGGTGATTGGAGTAACGTATAGGGGGGATGGCAGAAGAAAGTTTTTATACAGAAAGCTGTGGGTACGTGGTACACCCCGTCAGGGGTAATGGTAGAGGCAAATATGTTAGGGGTACTTAAGAAACTCTTGGATATGCACATGGATGATAGTAAAAAGGAGGGCTATGTGAGAGTGAAGGGTTAGATTGATCTTAGAGTAAGTTAAAAGGTCTACACAACATCATTAGCTGGTGGGCCTGTACTGTGCTTCTGTATTCTACGTTTCATGTTCAATATAAAGCCCATGACTGTCTCTTGTGCACAGTGGAGTTCTTCAGTCTTCAGACCGAAAATAACGGTGCAGGTTATATTGCCACTGGTCTACGTAAAACTCCTGGTGAAGGATGCATGGAATGTGTTGCCAGGGGTAGTGATGGGCCCAAATACACCTCAGAAAGGTTATGCAGAGAATCGACTGAAAGCAGGATTTTCTCCCCCCCCCATATTGGCGGCGACTAGAGCTAGAGGTCATATGTTTAAGGTGAAAGGTGAAATATTTAAAGGGAACCTGAGTAGTAATTTCTTCACTCAGAGGAAGGTGCGAGTGTGGAACGAGCTGCCAGAGGAAGCAGTAGATGTGGGTTCAATTGTAATATTTAAGGAAAGTCCATGGATGAGAAGGGTTTGGACGGATAAAGTTTGGCTGCAGGTAGAAGGGACCAGGCAGAAGACTGAGTCAACAAGCGCGGAGTGCTGGAGGAACTCTGCAGGTCAGGTAGCATCTGTGTGAATGATTAATCAGTCAATATTTTGGGTAAGACCCTTGAAAGATAGACAAAAAGAAGGGATTGGACGTCACCAGCTTAGTCAGTTTGTACAACATCGTGTGCCAAAGGGTTGTACTTCTGTACGTTCTATTTTAAATTACCAGCAATGAAGAACTTACTCTGGGATTATAAAACAGAGCAATATTTTATTTCATTTATTTTATTTAGCGATACAACACAGCAATAGGCCCTTCCAGCCCAACGAGCCCTCGGCACCCGGTTACATCCCATGACCAATTAACCCATATGTCTTTGGAATATGGGGGAACTGGAACACCTGGTAAAAGCCCATGTGGTCACAGGGACAGCGTACAAACTCCTTACAGACAGTGGCGGGAATTGAACTTGGGGTGCTGGCGCTGCAATAACTTTGCGTTAACCGCTATGCTACCACACTGTCCTGTAACAATATTCACTGGAGTCACAAAGTTATCCAGTGGAGAATTTAAGCTTCCAATACCCAGTATATCTGCAATGTTCTCTATCCTGTATCCTATTAAACGGATGTTGCACTGCTCAGTCCATGCTTTAGCTGTGTTTTACCAATTTTATGGAGCCTTAATTCTTCATAAAGTTTTCTCACTATTAATATGGTTGCTGAACACAGTCATGTCACACTCAGCTCAGTAACCACTTTGTTAGGTAAATTCTGTACCTAATAAAGTGGCCATTGAGCGTATGTTCGAGGTCTGCTGCTGCAGCTCAACCACTTCAATGTTGGATGTGTTGAATGTTCAGAGATGCTCCTTTGTACATCACTATTGTAATGTGTGGTTATCTGAGTTACTGTCACACTCCTCTGGCCACTCTCCTCTGACTTCTCTCACTGACGAGGCACTTTTGCCCACTGAACTGCCGCTCATGGGAATGTTTTTTTTTACAATATTTACTGTAACCTCTAGAGAGTGATGTATACGAAAATCCCAGGAGATCAGCAGTTTCTGAGAAACTCATATCACCCTGTCTGGCACCAACAATCATTCAATGGTTAAAGTTATTCAGATCATATTTCTTCCTCATTTTAATGGTTGTGTAGCGTTCTCGTTCAGGTGTAACTGAAACGCCGAATTAAATGCCGAGATAAACCACAGTCAATGAGAACCAGGTCGCAGTAAGATTAACCATTTACTGTTCACTCTTCACATTAACATATGGTGAAAACTGTTGATAAAACAACACAAGATTGATACAGTATTTGTTCCTTTCTTAATATCACATTTCCATTGTAAATACTTGTAAAAGTGACTATAACTACATTACATTAAGGTGCAGTATACAGGCAGAGTTTACCTACGCCATTGACTACTTTAAATACACTTCAATGCAAACTATCCGCAACTCTTTAACTAACAAAAACATAAACATTATCGACCGTTGTTACTTTTAACAGGATTGGCGTTAACATCTTAGTTCAATATATCGATTATCTATTAACTTACAGCGTTGCTCTCACTGTGATTTCTAATGCTTGCAAAACAACTTCTGCTCGGGTCTGCCTCGTGGAGAGCCCCCACCCTCACGTTGATCTCAAACTGGTATTTTCCCAGAAGACGCGGCGAAACTGGATGTGACGTCATCGCATGCCACTATATTTTACAGGCAATGAATATACTTTAAACACTTCTAATTCTAACTAGAAAATACCAACAAATGTATTACTAAGCGAAAATATTATAAACTAAATAACTGTCATAAAGACAACACAGGTTGTACTGAACAACAACTGAACCTCTTGCCCATGTCTGCACATTTTTATACAATGAGTTGCTGCTACGTGATTGGCTGATCAGATATTTGTATTAATGAGCAGGTATTGGTGTACCTAATAAAGTGGCCACTGAGTGTAAGAAGTGATACATTCTGAGAGAAAGAATGGGGAAAACTAATATAAATTTTAAAGCCAGAATAAAGTTTAAAAGAGTAAAGAATAGCTTTATGTGTCACATGTGCATCGAAACATAGCATGAAATGTGTCATTTGCTGCATCATATCAAACCAATGAGGATTGCGCTGGGCAGCTTACAAGGATTGCCACGTTTCTGCTGACGAATCACTACACTAACCCGCACATCTTTGGAAAATGGGACGTAACTGAAGAACCCAGAGGAAACCCTTGTGGTTATGGGGAGAAAGAACAAACTCCTTAGAGCCAGTAGTGGGAATTAATCCACTATTGCTGGTGCTATAAAGCGTTATGCTAACTGAGATGTTACAGTGCTATCTGCCATTCAGATAGAGCAGAACTGTTTTCAGAAGAGGTGAAGTCAAAGGGATGTGCTCTCAAGCATCTGTTTTCTTTAAGCTTCTTAGCTTTTGTGAGTCACAGGATGGGAGCCAGGCAGACCTAGTAGGATTTGATCTCACATGAAGAGAGTAAGGGTGGAGGTAGAGAGATTGGAGGCTATGCAGATGAAGGCAAAATGAGCTAGACAGCAAGCTGAATCCAAACATTGGAGATCTCCCCGTGGGTTTTGATTTGAATGTCAATTGATCTTTCTTGTTATTGTTTTAGTTGATACAACCAAATTCAAGATGACAACCCAGCCAATGGATTCCATGGGACAGTGGAAGATCACTGTCTGGGAGGAGCAAAACTTTCAGGGAAAACACTGTGAGTTCATGCTGGAATGTCCCAACATCATGGAGCGGGGATTCAACAAGATCCGATCCATTAAGGTAGAATGTGGACCGTAAGTACCCAATTTCAATGCCTTGTTTGTGCCACACTGCCTTTTCCAACTCCAACTGGGGAGAGAATGTGAAGAAATGCCGAAGTTTGATTTTTGCTGGTGTTTTTATTATCTGTAGCATCAACTGTTCCTAATGAATCTACCATCTTGCTTTGTCCCTAACCTTTAGTTCACCCAAGGAGCTGTATATCAACCATTACTGACTTCTGTCCAAACATCACCTTGCACACATTTGCTTTGTCTACTCATTCCTCAACTTTAAAGTTTTCACCCTTGTTTCCGCCTCCACTCTCTGAAGACTCCACCCACATTCTCTCTTCTCCTCTCTTCCATCAGGCAGAATGTACAAAACCTGCAAAATAATTGGAATTCACCAGGTGAGCTAACTGGCATCAGTGGCTCAAGAGCAGCATCTAGCCGACTGTTGTAATTATTGAATGGCTCCTCTTGACCTCACCACCTTGCACTTTATTGTTCACCTGCACTGCACTTTCTCTAGAGCTGTTACACTTTATTCTGCATTGTTATTGTTACGGTATCATAAGTTTGTTATGGATGTAACAAGATCACTGTGAACCAAATCAATATAGGAATGTGCAATGTTTATCATTATTAACAGATAATGAGATCTGACTTTCTTTATCAGCTGAAGAAGCATTTCCTATTCTGCATTCTGTTCTTGTTTTACCTTATTCTATCTCAATGCACTGGGTAATGATTTGCAGTGTATGAACAGTATACAAGACAAGCTTTTCTCAGCATGTGTGACACTCACATGGATGACTGAATAATTTCTAATATCTCCTTTTTTGGTAAAAAAAACATATTTTTGAGACTGTGGTGTTTGGTTCTGCATACCCCATCCAGAGGAAATACCCTCCCCAAACCTTCCTTATAATTTTCATTCTTCAATTTTTATTTCCCTAGACTTGAGAATAGAAGCTCTTTTTTCTCAGGCTCCCCAAACATGGCCAACTCACCAGAATAGAAATCAATTTGGTGAATCTTCACTGCACTCCAACATTTACCCAGCCACTGAGGTTAGGCTAACTGGCCTATAATTTCCTTTATTCTGCTTTCCTTAATTCTTAAACAGTGAAGTGGAATTTGAAATTTTCCAGTCCTCTGGAACCATTCCAGAATCTAGTGATTCTTGAAAGATCACTACTAACGACTTCACGATTTCTCCAGCTATCTCCTTCCATTCACTCACTCCAGGAGACTTTTCTGACTATAGGCCTTTCAACTTCCCAAGCACCTTCTCCTTTGTAATAGCAACTGCACTCACCTCTGTCCCCGCCACTCTCTAATTGCTAGCATACTACTGGTGTCTTCCACAGTAAAGTTTGTTCACCATATCTTTGTCCCCCATTACTATTTCTCCAGTGTCATTTTCCAGTGGTCTGATACCCACTCTTGCTTGTCATTTAATCTTTATAGAAAAAACATAGGAAACATAGAAAAACCCACAGCACAATACAGGCCCTTCGACCCACAATGCTGTGCTGAACATGCACTTATTTTAAAAATTACCCGGGGTTACCCATAGCCCTCTACTTTTCTAAGCTCTATAGACCTATCGAGGAGTCTCTTAAAAGACCCTATTGTATCTGCCTCCACCACAATTGCCAGCAGCCCATTCCATGCACTCAGCACTCTCTGCATAAAAAACTTACCTTTGACATCTCCTCTGTACCTGCTTCCAAGCGCCTTAAAACTGTGCCCTCCCATGTTAGCCATTTCAGTCCTGGGAAAAAGTCTCTGACTATCCACAAGATCAATGCCTCTCATTATCTTATACACCTCTGTCAGATCACCTCTCATACTCCGTTGCTCCAAGGAGAAAAGGCCGAGTTCACTCAACCTATTCCCATAAGGCATGCTCCCCAATCCCGGCAACATCCTTGTAAATCTCCTCTGCACCCTTTCTATAGTTTCCACCTCCTTCCTGTATTGAGGTGACCAGAACTGAGCACAGTACTCCAAATGGAATCTGACCAGGGTCCTACATAGCAGTAACATTACCTCTTGGCTCTTGAACGCAATCCCATGATTGATGAAGGCCAATGCACCGTATGACTTCTTAACCGCAGAGTTAACCTGCGCAGCAGCTTTGAGTGTCCTATGGACTTGGACCCGAAGATCCTTCTGATCCTCCACACTGCCAAGAGTCTTACCATTAATACTATATTCTGCCATCATATTTGACCTACCAAAATGAACCACCTCACACTTATCTGGGTTGAACACCATCTGCCACTTCTCAGCCCAGTTTTGCACCCTATCAATGTCCCACTGTACCCTCTGACAGCTGACCACACTATCCACAACACCCCAACCTTTGTGTCATCAACAAATTTACTAACCCATCCCAAAACTTCCTCATCCAGGTCATTTATAAAAATCATGAAGAGAAGGGGTCCCAGAACAGATCCCTGAGGCACACCACTAATCACCGGCCTCCATGCAGAATACGACCTGTCTACAACCACTCTTTGCCTTCTGTGAGCAAGCCAGTTCTGGATCCACAAAGCAATGTCCCCTTGGATCCCATGCCACTTTACTTTCTCAAATAGCCTTGGCATGAGGTACCTTATCAAATGCCTTGCTAAAATCCATATACATTACATCTACGGCTCTACCTTCATCAATGTGTTTAGTCACATCCTCAAAAAATTAAATTAGGCTCATAAGGCACGACCTGCCTTTAACAAAACCATGCTGACTATTCTGTTTCATATTATGCCTCTCCAAATGTTTATAAATCCTGCCTCTCAGGATCTTCTCCATCAACTTACCAACCATGAAGTAAGACACACTGGTCTATAATTTCCTGTGCTATCTCTACTCCCTTTCTTGAATAATGGAAAACCATCTGCAACCCTCCAATCCTCCGGAATCTCTCCCATCTCAATTGATGATGCAAAGATCATCGCCAGAGGCTCAACAATCCCCTCCCTCGCCTCCCACTGTAGCCTGGGGTACATCCCGTCCGGTCCTGGTGACTTATCCAACTTGATGCTTTCCAGCAGCTCCAGCACATCCTCTTTCTTAATATCTACTTCCTCAAGCTTTTCAGTCCACTGTAAGGCATCCCTACAATCACCAAGATCCTTTTCCATAGTGAATACTGAAGCAAAGTGTCCATGAAGTACCTCTGCCATCTCTTGCGGTTCCAAACACACTTCTCCACTGTCACACTTGATTGGTCCTATTCTCTCACATCTTATCCTCTTGCTCTTCACATACTTGGGGCTTTGCCAAGGCCTTCTCATGGACCCTTCTGGCTCTCCTAATTTCATTCTTAAGCTCCTTCCTGTCAGCTTTATAATCTTCTAGATCTCTATCATTACCTAGTTTTTTGAACCTTTCGTAAGCTTTTCTTTTCGACTAGATTTTCAACAGCCATGGTTCCTGTACCCTACCATCCTTTCCCTGTCTCATTGGAACGTTCCTATGCAGAATGCCACGCAAATATCCTCTGAACATTTGCCATATTTTTGCTGTACATTTCCCTGAGAACATCTGTTCCCAACTTATGCCTCCAAGTTCCTGCTTGATAGCTTCATATTTCCCCTTTCTCCAATTAAACGCTTTCCTAACTTGTCTGTTCCTATCCCTCTCCAATGCTATGTTAAAGGAGATAGAATTGTGATCACTATCTCCAAAATGCACTCCCACTGAGAGATCTGACACCTAGATCAGGTTCATTTCCCAATACCAGATCAAGCACAGCCTCTCCTCTTGTAGGCTTATCTACCTATTGCGTCAGGAAACCTAACAAACTCCACCCCATCTAAACCCTTCACTCTAGGGAGATTCCAATCAATATCAGGGAAATTAAAATCTCCCACCATGACAACCCTGTTATTATTACTCCTTTCCAGAATTTGACTCTCTATCTGATCCTCAATGACCCTGTTATTATTGGGTGGCCTATCAAAAATACCCAGTAGATTTATTGACCCCTTCATGTTTCTAACTTCCACCCACAGAGACTCTGTAGACAATCCCTCCATGACATCCACCTTTTCTGCAGCCATGACACTATCTCTGATCAGCAGTGCCACACTCCCACCTCTTTTGCCTCCATCCTTGTCCTTCCTGAAACATCTAAAGCCTGGCACTCGAAGTAACCATTCCTGTCCCTGAGCCATCCACTTTGTTCATAATGCTTCTTGCATTAAAAAAGACACATCTCAAACCATCAGTCTGAGCACATTTCTTCTCTATCATCTGCCTATCATCTTTTCTCGCACTGTCTCCAAGCTTTCTCTGTTTGTGATTAAACAGCCCCTTCCTCCGTCTCTTCGGTTCGGTTCCCACCCCCCAGCAATTCCAGTTTAAAGTCTTCCCAATAGCCTTAGCAAACCAGTATCTGACTCTTGCTCTTCCCTCTTCTGACTATTACCCATTTATCTGTCTCCCGAGGCCCCGGTGTGACTACTTGCCTATAGCTCCTCTCTATCACCTCCTCACTTCCCCTGACCAGGTGAAGGTCATCGAGCTGCATCTCCAGTTCCCTAATGCAGTCCCTAAGGAGCTGCAGCTCGACACACCTGGCACAGATGTGTTCTTCCAGGAGGCTAGGAGTCTCCCGGACATGCCAGATCTGACACCCAGTACAGAACGCTGGCCTCACAGACATACTTGCTGTTTCTATTCTTCTCGGGTAACCTACCTGGCCTCGACCCGTTATCGCCAAAGCCAAAGCTCTCCTACTCTGACTCTCACTACTCTGTCACCTGCTCTATAAAGCTGTCTTCTTTTTATACTCTTCCCGCTGGTCTAACTCGCCAACATCCATGCCCCTGCACAGTCATTCCTCGATCAATATTTCTGAATAATCTTTTGTAATCTCTTATATTATTGGCTAGTTTACCTTCATATTTTTTTCTTTTTAAATTATCTTCTGCTGGTTTTTAAAAGCTTCCAGTTCGTCTGGTTTCCTACTTGTTTTGCAATATTGTATGTCCTCTCTTTTTCTTTCATGGTATCTTTGACTTCCTTTGTTAGCCACGGTTGCCTCCCTTTCAAATGTTTCTTCTTTGGGATGCATTTATCTGTGACTTCCGAATTGATCCAAGAAACTCCAGCCATTGCTGTTTAGCAGTCATCCATGCTGGTGTCCCCTTCCAACTGTCTTTGGCCAGCTCCTCCCTCATGTCTCTTGTAGTTACCTTGACACAACTGTAATAAAGATACATCTGGTTTTAGCTTTTCCCTGACAAACTGCAAGATGACTTCAAACGTATTAAGATCACTGTCTCCTAAGGGTTCCTTTACCTGAAGCTCCTCTCATTACTTCATATCTGGTTCATTACACAATACCCAGTCCTGACTGTTTTTCCCTAGTGGCCTCAACCACAACTGCTCTACAAAGCCACCTCGTAGGCATTCTACAAATACCATACCAGCACCAACTTGATTTTACCAGTCTATCTGCAAATTGAAATCCCTGATGATTATCATAACACTGCCTTTTTCCAAGCCTTTTCCATCTCCCATTGTAATTTGTACCCGCATCCTGGCTACTGCTCAGAGACCTGTAATTAGCTCCTATCAGGGTCCTTTTATCCTAAGTTTCATTTACTTAGAGATACAGTGAGGAGCAGGCCCTTCCAGCCCAAAGAACCGCGCTCCCCAGCAACCCACCTATTTACCCGAGCCTAATTACGGGGCAATTTACAATGACCAATTCACCTACTAACTGGTGTGTCTTTGGACTGTGTAAGGAAGCCGGAACTCAGAGGAATCCCAGGCACCCCATGGAAGAACATACAAACTCTTCCCAGAGGATGCTGGAATTGAATTCTGTACTCCACCATTCCGAGCCATAACAGCATCATGGCAGTAAACTCATCAGCATAGTGCCGGAAGTTAAATTCTTATCCTTTTCCAAACTTTGTCTTTTTTTCATTTTAGAGACCTCAGCAATTGCAGTTTCTCTAAAGCTGTTACACTTCATTCTGCACTTTGTTACTGTTTTATCTTGTACTACCTCAATGAATTAATGGATGAATGTAACAGATTAATCTGTAAGGACCCTATGCAAGGCAAACTTTTTGTACTATAGCTCAGTACATGTGACAATAATAAACAAACGCCAATTTTAATAACTCCTCCTGTACTCTCATTCCCTTTTACTTTATCTATATCTTTCTAATTTGTTGAACCCATTCCCCTACTATATAGTTTAAAGCCCTGTCTACAGCCCTAGTTCCTTGATTCACCCTGTCCCTGTATGGTTCAAGTGGAGCCCATCCCAGAGGAACAGATTCCTCCTTCCCCAATGCTGGTGTCCCATGAATTCAAACCCATGTCTTCCACACCAAACTTTGATCTCAGACCTCTGTACTTCTCTAATTCTGACCAGCTCTTCCTGAGATTCAATCCTCCACCACCTGTGACCACACCAACTAAATCCAATCATCTAAACTCTGAATATCCCTCCTAAACCTCTCCCTTCACTAAAATGTTTCTTGAACCCCTTTCAGTCTGCCTGTCCCAATATCTCCATTTTAAGCATCAGACTGGTTGTCATTCTGGTGTTAAATCAATGTAAGCTGCTATGCCTTGTTAAACCATTGAACATCTTCTTCCATTTCTTCCCCTCCCTCCACCTCTCTCTCTCCCTCTCTTCCCCTCACTTTCTCCCTTCCCTCTCTCTCTTGCTCTTACTCTCTCTCCCTCCCTTTCTCACTTTCTCTGTCTTTCTTTCTCTCTCTCTGTCTATCTGTCTGCCTGCCTCTCTGTCTCTTTGTGTCTATCTTCTCTCTCTTTCTTTCTCTCTGTCTCTATCTGTCTGTTGTCTATCTTGGCCTCTCTGTCTTCATCTTTGTCTCCCCCATCTCTCTCTGTTTCTCTTCCTCTCTGTCTCTCTCTCTACCTTTGATGTGTAGCTGGGCAGGTTTTGAACACCCAGAATTCCAGGGACAGCAGTTCATTCTGGAGAAGGGAGACTATCCTCGCTGGGATGCTTGGAGCGGGAACAGCGGCTACAGGACCGAGCATCTTCTCTCATTTCGTCCCATTAAATGTGCTGTAAGTTCTTTAATTATTTGCTATCAGCTTCTGAAGTTGTCCTGTAGATCCAAGCCTGTGACAACCAAAGTGGGGTGATGTCGTGAGCCATTCCCCTGGACAACTGAATTCCAGGTTACAAAGTGAAAAGTCACTGGCTTCACTTAGTGTAGTGATCAAAACCTTTCCCCACCCCCTAGTGCACAGAAAGCAAAGCACAAAGACTTAGAGTCCAAGTTCAAATTCAAGTTTATTGTAATTCAACACTATTCATATACACTGTCAAATGAAACAATATTCCTCTGGACATGTTCTAAGGTGCACACACAGTACATATAATTCACATACATAACACATAAAGTAACATTACCACAAACAAATTAACAAATAATAAAGTGAATATATAACACGTTAAAAAGTAAACACTATAACACTATGGGTACTTCATACGTCATGAGACCTGAGTGGCGTCAGGGAGTTCGATATCTCACAGCCTGGGGGAGGAAGCTGTTTCCCAACCTGACAGTCCTATCCTAATGCTACTGTACCTCTGCCTGATGGGAGGGTGTCAAAGAGATTGTGGGATGGATGGGAGGGATCATTGACAATGCCAAGGGCCTTGCATACGTGGCACTTCTGAAAAATATCTCTGATAGATGTAAGAGTGATCCTGATGATCCTCGTGGCTGTCCTCCCAGTCCTTTGTAGGAACTTGCACAGTCAGATGCTTTGCAATTCCTGTTCCAGACAGACTGCAGCCAATCAGACACTCTCAATGGTGCTCGTATCTATAAGAATATCTCAGGGTCAGCAACTTCACTCAACAGTTGACCATGGACTAGAATGTGCAAGGTACAAGATAATGTACGGTTGGAAAATGTTATACAGGATAATGTACACTTGATATATCTCAGATGCATTTATGTATGTTAGATGCAGGATAACGTACTGATATAAATACATACAGGGTAATACGTGGCTGACATATTGAGTCGAGTCATAGAGCACCGCAGCACAGAAACAGACCCTTCAGCCCACCTAGTCTGTGCTGAACTGTTATTCTACCTCGTCCCATTGACCTGCGCCTGGACCATAGCCCTCATACCCCACCCATTCATGCACTCATACAAATTATCTGAAACGTTGCGATCCAACCTGTATCAGCTTTTCCGCTGCCATCTCATTTCACACTCTTACCACCCTTCAAGTGAAGAAGATACCCCTCAGGTTTCCCTTAAATGTTTACCTTTCACCCTCAGCCTCTGACCTCTAGTTCTAGTCTCACCCAACCTCAGCGGAAAAAGCCTGCTTTTATTTACCCTATCTATATCCCTCATAATTTTGTATACCTCTGTCAAATCTCCCCTCAATCGCCTACACTGCTGGGAATAAAGTCCTGACCTAGCAATCTTTTCTTGTAAATTAAGTTCTCAAGTCCTGGCAACATTCTTGTAAATCTCTGTTCACTTGTAATCTTATTGACACCTTTCCTATAGGCATCTTAAGATAATTATGCAAAATAATTCACAGATGTAATATTAGAAGATGTAAGATAACTCACAGACTGGCGAGTGTTACGATTTATGAAGCCACAGAATAAAACACAGTATTTATAATAATACACAGAAAAAAGCACAATGGTCGTGTTTCCGCACGGCTGGACCTTGGTCAGCAATATTTCCCCTCAGATGGGCGAGACTAGATCTAGAGGTCATGAGTTAAGGGCAAAAGGTGAAATGTTTAAGGGGAACCTGAGGGGGATCTTCTCCACTCAGAGGGTGGTGAGAGTCTGGAACGAGCTGCCAGTGGAAGTGGTGGATGCAGGGTCGATTTCAACATTTAAGAGAAGTTTGGATAGGTACGAGGATAGTAGAGGTATGGGGGGGGGGGCGTCTATGGTCTGGATGCAGGTCGATGGGAGAAGGCAGCTTAAATGGTTTGCACAGACTAGATGGGCTGAAGGGCATGTTTCTGTGCTGTACTTTTCTATTACTCTATGACTCTCTTGAGGGCAGATGCAGGTTTTCACCCTGAAATGTTGCCAGTTCCTCCTCTCCCACAGATGCTGCCTGACCCACCGAGTTCCTCCAGCAGATTGTTTGTTGCTCCAGATTCCAACAAGTACATTCTCTCATGTCTCAGATAAGGGCATCAAACGGCATTGAGACATTAATCAGAGACACTGTATTTCATTTCTTTCCCTCTTCAATTCGGGATTTGATCAGGATAAACATCTCCTGTGCAAAAAAGAAACAGCAGGATCTGTTGTGCCCACACCAGTTGTACCACACTCAGTGGTAGGGGCTGTTGAGGTTATTGATGCTGTGCCTCTGCCTGCATTAGATGGTACACAGATATAATGAATCACGTGTGAGATGATTATGATCAAGATTCAACTGGGAAAATGGACAAGCTCCATAGCAAAGGATCTGAGATGAGAACATAGATCATAGAACACTACAGCATAGTACAGGCCATTCGGCCCATGATGTTATGCCAAACTTCTATCTCCTAAGATCTATCTAACCCTTCCCTTTTCCATGACACTCTATTTTCTCAATCGTCCATATACCAATCTATGTTTCTTAACTGATCATAATCAGCTACTGATAATCACCCACTGATCATAATCACCCATGTGTGCAGATCATAATGTGTCACCTTCCACTCTTTGTGTAAAGGGCTTATCTCCGACAACCTCCCAATACATTCCTCCAGTCACCTTAAAATTATACTTCTACTAGCCACTCTACCCTGGGAAAAAGTCTCTGGCTAGCGCCACTCGATCAATGCCTCTTATCTTGCCCAAGATATTGCATTGGTGTAGATACTGCTGTATATCTATACCAAAGCCTATCTCGCTCACCCCTTCCTCATAAAGCATGCTCTCTAGTGCAGGCAGCATCCTGGTAAATCTCCTTTGGACATTCTGAACACCCATAGGAATTGTGATCCTTTATAGACTCTGTCACATTGTCAAACTAGATTTGCAATGCAGTCAATCTTTCTCCATCCCCTTCTCTCCTCAGAGCCACAGTGACAGTAAGATCTCCCTGTATGAAAACGAGAACTTCCAGGGCCGCAAGTTTGAACTTTGTGATGACTACCCATCCCTGCAGGCCATGGGTTGGTGCAACAAAGAGGTTGCTTCCCTCAAGGTCCACTCTGGAGCGTAAGTAACTGGTGATCCACACACCTGTCGCTCTCTGTGTAAAAATAAAACAAATTACTTGGGTTATCTCCTCCCTGTATACTTTCCTCCAATCACCTTAAGTTTTGCCCTCTTGTACTGTTTTTGGCAATGTTTTACTATATTAATGGCATTATTGTTTTCACAGTTGGGTTGGATACCAGTACCCAGGATACAGAGGCTACCAGTACATCTTTGAGAGGGACCGCCACAATGGAGAATACAAGAACTACACTGAGTACAGTACCCAGGCACACACTAACCAGCTGCAGTCCATCCGCAGAGTCCAGCACTAGACGGTGAAGCGGCCACCTAGCCTTTGGGTGAATTACAGCGAGGGGCGGGGAGAGGGGAATGGCACCAACCTGCCTGTAAAAGAAGGAAACAAATTAAAATACCAAATAAAATAAAAGGAACTTGTCAAATATCTGAAGTTTGTTAATTACAGTCAAAGAGTAAATATTGAGCACAAGAGATTCTGCAGATGCTGGAAATTTGCCATTGTGCTGCTTGATCAGAGTTCCCCCAGCATTTTGTATAAGATGAAAACCAGCCCTTTTGTACATCGAAACACACAGACATGCAGAGAAATGCAGAGTTTGCATTGACTCAGATCAGCGAGGATTGTATTGGGGGTAGCCTGCAAATGATACAACACTTCCAGCACCAACATAACATGCCCACAGCTCACTAACCATACAGCTTTGGAACATGGGACGAGACTGGAGCAGCAAGAGATCACAGGGAGAACGTACAAACTGCTTATAGGCAGTGGTGGGAATTGAAACCTGATTGGTGGTCGCAGATGCTGTTGCCAGGCTACTGTGTTAATGCATAAACTTCTAAATAGTCTGACCAGAAACGTGTTTCCTTTGTGGTGTTATCTCAGGAAGAGCGTCCCTTCAGAGTGCACATGGAGACAAGGCTGGAATGTGATATTGATAAAACCCGCACTGAGTGACATATTCGGGTCATAGTGTGGCAGAGTCATAGACTGGACAGTGAAGAGCAGGCCTTTTGGCCCAACTCGTCCGTGCTGTCCAAGCTTCCTCCCTGAGACAGTTCCTTTCGCTAGTGTGAGCAGAGCAGTTAGTGCAATTGCTTTACGCTGCCTGTGATCACCGACCGGGGTTCGTTTCTCATGGCTGTCTGTAAGGAGTTTGCATGTTCTCCCCACATGCTGACACTTGCCCCCAGCACATCCTCAAACTCTGCTGGTCATTGATGCAAATGGCACATTTCACTGTACGTTTTGATGAAAATGTGATAAATAAAGCTAATTTTTTTTCTTTTCAAAAACTTTGCAATCCATGCAACTGTCCAAATGCCTTTTACATGTCGTAATTGTATCAGTTCCCCAGCAGCTTGTTCTTTGACTCACAACACTTCTGTGTGAAAAAAAATTGCCCCTCTTAGATCAATTTTAAATCTTGCCTCTCTCACTTTAAACCTATTCCTGAGAAAGCATGTATCACCAGGCTCAAGGACTGCTCCTAGCCCGCTGTTATATGACTATTTAAAGTTGCCCTAGTATGCTAAGGTGGTTTCTTGACCTCACAATCTACCTTATTATGGTCTTGCATCTTAATGTTTCCCTGCTTTGCGGTTTCTCTGTAACTAACACTTTATTCTGTATTCTGTTATTGTTTTACGTTGTTCTACCTCAATGCCCTGAGTAATGAATTGATTACTGCATTGGGTACTGGAGTTGGGACACAGGCCTTCTTCACTCAGGGCATTTGGTACTGGAGTTGGGACACAGACCTACACTCAGGGCATTGGGTACTGGAGTTGGGACACAGGCCTTTACTCAGGACACAGGGTACTGGAGTTGGGACACAGGCCTTCTTCACTCAGGACATTGGGTACTGGAGTTGGGACAGAGGCCTTCTTCACTCAGGGCATTGGGTACTGGAGTTGGGACACAGGCCTTCTTCACTCAGGACATTGGGTACTGGAGTTGGGACACAGGCCTTCTTCACTCAGGGCATTGGGTACTGGAGTTGGGACACAGGCCTTTACTCAGGACACAGGGTACTGGAGTTGGGACACAGGCCTTCTTCACTCAGGACATTGGGTACTGGAGTTGGGACAGAGGCCTTCTTCACTCAGGGCATTGGGTACTGGAGTTGGGACACAGGCCTTCTTCACTCAGGACATTGGGTACTGGAGTTGGGACACAGGCCTTCTTCACTCAGGGCATTGGGTACTGGAGTTGGGACACAGGCCTTCTTCACTCATGACATTGGGTACTGGAGTTGGGACACAGGCTTTTACTCAGGAAATTGGGTACTGGAGTTGGGACACAGGCCTTCTTCACTCAGGACATTGGGTACTGGAGTTGGGACACAGGCTTTTACTCAGGAAATTGGGTACTGGAGTTGGGACACAGGCCTTCTTCACTCAGGGCATTGGGTACTGGAGTTGGGACACAGGCTTTTACTCAGGAAATTGGGTACTGGAGTTGGGACACAGGCCTTCTTCACTCAGGACATTGGGTACTGGAGTTGGGACACAGGCTTTTACTCAGGAAATTGGGTACTGGAGTTGGGACACAGGCCTTCTTCACTCAGGACATTGGGTACTGGAGTTGGGACACAGGCCTTCTTCACTCAGGGCATTGGGTACTGGAGTTGGGACACAGGCCTTCTTCACTCAGGACATTGGGTACTGGAGTTGGGACACAGGCCTTCTTCACTCAGGGCATTGGGTACTGGAGTTGGGACACAGGCCTTCTTCACTCAGGGCATTGGGTACTGGAGTTGGGACACAGGCCTTCTTCACTCAGGACATTGGGTACTGGAGTTGGGACACAGGCCTTCTTCACTCAGGGCATTGGGTACTGGAGTTGGGACACAGGCCTTCTTCACTCAGGGCATTGGGTACTGGAGTTGGGACACAGGCCTTCTTCACTCAGGGCATTGGGTACTGGAGTTGGGACACAGGCCTTCTTCACTCAGGACATTGGGTACTGGAGTTGGGACACAGGCTTTTACTCAGGAAATTGGGTACTGGAGTTGGGACACAGGCCTTCTTCACTCAGGGCATTGGGTACTGGAGTTGGGACACAGGCTTTTACTCAGGAAATTGGGTACTGGAGTTGGGACACAGGCCTTCTTCACTCAGGACATTGGGTACTGGAGTTGGGACACAGGCCTTCTTCACTCAGGGCATTGGGTACTGGAGTTGGGACACAGGCCTTCTTCACTCAGGGCATTGGGTACTGGAGTTGGGACACAGAACTTCATTCAGGACATTGGAACATTATGTTACAGTTGTATAGTGAGGCTGAACTTGGAGTAGTGGGTTCAATTTGGTCACACTGTTATAGGGGAGATACTATTGCATCTTCAGTGACCCAGGTTCAATTCCCACTGTTGTATGTAAGGAGTTTGTACGTTCTCCCCGCAACTACTTGGATTCCTCCAGGTGCTCCAGTGTCCTCCCACACTCCAAAGATGTACGGGCTAGCAGGTTAATTGTTCACATGGGTGTAATTGGGCAGTGCAGGCTCGTTGGGCTGGAAGGGCCTGTTCCTATGCAGTGTCCCTAAATAGAAATAATGTGTTAAACTGGAAAGAATGCAGAAAAGATTTACAAGGATGGTACCAAGGCTAGAGGATCTGAATTATAAGGAGGAGAAGCCCTAGCTTGGTCTTTATTCTTTGGAATGCAAGAGAATGAGGGGCAACACACAGGAATGTTTAAAATAATGAAATGCATTGATAAGGTCGATGGCAACAGTCTTTTCCCCAGGACAGGGGCGTTCAAACTGTTGGCGCATAGGGTTAGGGTGAGGGGAAATATTTAAAAGGTGCCTTTATTGCAGAGTGAGGTGAGTGTATGGAATGAGCTACCAGAGAAGTGGTTGAAACGCATACAAATTATTTTTTAAGAAATACGTACTTCGAAAGGCATGTGGTTAAGTTAGTACCTACCACAGAGGTGCAAAGCAATACAGCACAGAAACAGGTCCTTCATCCCAACTGGTCCAAGACAATCCAAGTACCTATTCAGCTCAGCCTATTTGCCCATGTTCAGAGACATAGAAACAGAGAAAACCTACAGCCCAGAAAGTTGTGCCGAATGTGACCCTACCTTAGAAGTTACTAGGCTTACCCATAGGCCTCTATTTTTCTAAGCTCCATGTACCTATCCAAAAGTCTCTTAAAAGACCCTATCGTATCCGCCTCCACCACCATTGCCGGCAGCCTATTCCACGCACTCACCACTCTTTGAGTTAAAAACATATCCCTGACATCTCCTCTGTACCTACTCCTCAACACCTTAAACCTGTGTCCTCTTGTGGCAACCATTTCAGCCCTGGGGAAAAAGCCTCTGACTATCCACACTATCAATGCCTCTTATCATCTTATACACCTCTATCAGGTCACCTCTCATCCTCCGTCACTCCAAGGAGAATAAGCCGAGTTTACTCAACCTATATCTCTGTTTCACCTATAGTACTGAGCTACTTCCCCTGGCGTTCCTTCCTCCGCTATCACTTTTGACTCCAACACTTGGGAAGTTACATGGCAGCTTTATAAAGCTCTAGTTAGGCCTCATCTGGAGTATCGTCTTCAATTCCAGTCACCCCATTGTAGAGCATATTTGGAAAGGCTGGAGAAGAGGTTTACCAGGATGCTGTCTGGACTAGAGGGCATGAGCTATGAGGAGAGGTTGGACAGATTGAGGTTATGTTCTCTGGAGCTGCAGAGACTGAAGGGAAACCTGATAAAAGTTTAACACATTAGGGGATGCATAGGTAGACAGCAGGCATCTTCTTTCCCCAGAAATGAAATGTCCAATACAAGAAAACATGAGAAAGGGTAAGTTAGAAGGAGATATATGGGGCAATTTTTTAATGCAGACTGATGGATGTCTGGAATGCACTTCCAGGAGTGGTGGTGGAAGCATCTAAGAGGCTTTTTAATAGGCACATGGTGTGCTGAGAATGGGGGAATATGGACATTGTGTGTGCAGATGGGATTAGTTTAGTTAGGAATTTAATTCATTCAGCACATTCTCACGCAAAATGCTGGAGGGATTCAGTAGATCAGGCAGCATCTATGGAGAGGAATAGCCTGCTGATGTTTTGGGCTGGGACCCTTCATCAGGACCTGCCGGGTTCCTCCAGCATTTTGTCTGCATAACTCTGCATTTGCAGCATCTGCAGAATCTCCTGTGATCAGGAACCCAAGGGCCTGTTCCTGTGCATTCTAGGCTTAAGCACTCCGTACATTAAACAGGCTGTATGTACAAAAAGCAGGATCTCCTGGTGGCCACCCATTTCAACTTGATTTCCTGTCTGCATTCTGACATGACGAGTCAAATGCAGGGTGGAGGAGCAAAACCTCATATTCTTTCTGAGTACCCTCCAACTTGATGGCATGGACATCGATTTCCAGTAATTGCCCCCCACTCCGTCCTTCTTTCCTTTTCTATTTGCCACTCTGGGTCCCCTTTCACCCCTTTTCTTCTCAGCTGCCCATCACCTTCCTGTCATTCTCCTCCTCCTTCTCCCTTGGTCCAATCTCCTGTCTGATCACATTCCTCCTTCCTTAGCCCTTTACCTCTTCCACCTATCCCCTCCGAGCTCCTCACTTCATCCACCTCCCCCATCTGGCTTCACTATCACCTACCGGTTTGTATCCTCCCCCTTTCTTACTCTGGCTGCTGGCTCCTTCCTTTCCAGTTCTGATGAAGTGTCTTGGCCCAAAACGCCGACTGTTTATTCCTCTCCATAGACACTGCCTGACCTGCTGAGTTCTTCCAGCATTTTCTCTGTTGCTCAGGATTTCCAGCATCTGCAGAGTCTCTTGCGTCTGCTTCTTTCCTGCTACTTTTAATTCCTTTGCTAAATCACATTCAAAGTTGAAGGTAAATTTATTGTCAAAGTACCGTTTATTATCAATGCACATATATGTCACCATATATGACCCTGAGATTAAGTTCCCTGCAGACATTCACAGTAGAACAAAGAAGTAGAATAAAACCAGTGAAGAACTACACACAGACTGACAACCAATGCGCAAAAGACAAATTGCGAAGATACTGTAAAAACAGATAATCAATAAACAAGTAAATAAATGAACGACTAACAAACCCTGAGTTGTAGAGTCCTTGACAGAGAGTCTGTGGGTTGTGGAATCAGCTCGCTGTTGAGGTGAGTGAAGTTATTCACGCTGGGTCAGGACCCTGATGGTTGAAGGGTTATATCTGTTCCTGAACTTGCTGGTGCTCTGGTTGTTGTCCTTTCGCCAACAGGAATAGTTGCCTGCTCGCTTTATTCATCATTGTCATTTGCGTTAATATCCCGGAGCTGCTGTGAAGTGACTCTCTGATCAGGGAGCGCCAAGCTTCCGTATCCTGCCGAGAATCCGGTCCAGTCATCTCACCTGTCAGCCCCCACCCGCCCGCCGGGAGTGGCACAGGATCAGCAATTCCAGACGACGGCGATCGGACCCCACCCTCGCCGGGAGCCAACTGCTTTCTCCGTGTGGGCACTGCGAGAGTCCCGATGTCCTGACTGCATAAAGCCGCTAGGAGGAGATTTGACGATCGTCCCTAACTGAGCAGACTTTTTCCTAAAAGTTAACGCTAAAGGTGCCGACCGCTGCTCAGAAAATGAAGGGTCTATTAGGGCTGCCTGCCTCTTCTCTCCCTCTCCCCCACTTCTTCCTTTCTCTCTTCTCTGTATGTGCTTAATATGATGAGTCAGGATGACAAAGGTTACATGAAGGCGGGAGAATTGGGTTGAGAGGGATAATAAATCAGCCATGATGGAATGGTGGAGCTGACTGTATAGGCGAATGGCCTAATTCTGCTCCGATGTCTTTAGGTTCCAACTTGACTCCCCTTCCCCCACCCCCAACTTGCTGCATGACCTGATGAGTTCCTCCAGAATCTGCAGTCCCTTGTGTAGTCTTCTCCCTCACTCCCTCATCTGGTGTTAGATTCATTCCCCTTCTCTTCCCCGCATTCTGCCGTCATTTCTTAATCACGTGCATATTCTCTTTTTTATTCAACACCTTTAAAGTTCAAAGTAAATTTATTATCTAAATTCTTATACATTAAGTCCCCTGAAATTAACTTTTGTGGGCATTCACAATAAATTTAGAGAAACACCATAGAATTAATGAAAAATGCACGCAACAGTTTAACAATTTCCCTCTCTCCCCATTTCTGAATTTCTTTCTCCCCATTTCCCACTTTCTCCAATTCCCAGTCACTCTCCATGATTCCCGCTCTCTCTGCCATTACCACGCTCTCTCCCCATTCATGCTCTCTCTCACCCCTTCCCACTCTTTCTCACCCGTTCCCTCTCTCTCGCCCATTCCCGATCCCTCTCACCCATTCCCGATTCCTCTCCCCCATTCCCGATACCTCTTGCCCATTCCCAATTCCTCTTCCCATTCCCAATCCTTCTCCCCATTCCCATTCCCTCTCCGTATTCCTGATCTCTCTCCCCCATTTCCTGCTCCTTTTAACCGTTTCCCCTCTGTTGCCCCATTTCCAACTCTCCCTCCCCATTTCCCACCTTCTGTCCCTCATTTTCCACCCTCTCTCCCCCATTTCCAACTATCTCATTTAAAACTCCCTCTCCCCATTGCCATCCTCTCTCCTCATTCCCATTCTCTTCCCCACTCCCAAACTCTCCCACATTTGCTGCTTGCTGTCCCCTTTTCCTACTTCCCCACCCCATTTTGAAATCCTCCCCAATTTTCCACTCTCTCTCCCATTTCCCACTTACTCTCCCCCATTTACTACTCTCCCTCCCCATTTGCCATTCCCACTCCCCACTGTCTCCCCATTTCCCAATTTCTCTCCCTCATATCCCATTTCCCACAATCTCCCCCATTTCAACAGGTCTCAAAGGTACATTTAATGTCAGAGGAATGTATACATCCTGAAATTCTTTTTCTTCGCAACCATCTATGAAAAAAGAGGATTGCCCCAATAAGGTTAGAACCTCAAAGCCACCCCCAGCTCCCCCTCCCAATCGTCAGCAGCAGCAAAGCAAAGATCCCTCCTCCCGCACCAGCAAAAACAAGCATCGGCACCCCCCACTGAGCACTCAAGCGTGCAACGAAACATCAATAAAGACACAGACTTGCAGTACCTGAAAGACTACTTGTTCACCTGGTAACTTGTTCCCCGTTTCACAGCGAGAGGGGAGACATAACAAACAACTCACTGATTTATAATTTTAAAAGTTTGTTGTGTTGTTTTTTCCGAGCTCAGTGCTCTAAGAATACAGGTCTCTGGGCGCACAGCCAGCAGCCAGTTTGCTGCTTTGACCCGTCTCCCATGACAAACAGACCTCGACTCCGCCTGCTCCAGCGCCATGAAATCCCGAAACTTTGAAGACACGCTAATCTTCCAGGCCACATGCTCGGTATATCGAATAGTGGCCACGAGAGCGGGTCACATTCCCGCAAAGACCCGAAGTCAGCATGTGACTTCAGATCAGGGTCTTCAAATGAATCCCGAAAGGGAAAAATAGAGATATTAAAGATAGAAATAGAGCTGTTTCTGAAGATACAAATAAAGGAGTCGACGTTCGGCACCACCGTCTCCTAAGCTCCAGCCCACTGTCTCTCCCATTCCCACTCTGTCCCAAACACTTCCCACTCTTTCTCCCCATTCCCACTCTGTCCCAAACACTTCCCACTCTTTCTCCCCATTCCCACTCTCTCCCAAACACTTCCCACTTTCTCTCTCCATTCTCACTCTCTCCCAATCACTACCCAATCTCTCTCCCCATTCCACTCTCTCCCTATCACTTCCCACTTTCTCTCCCCATTCGCACCCAATCACTTCCCACTCTCTCTCCTCATTCCCACTCTTTCCCTATGACTTCCCACTCTCTCTCCCCATTCCCACTCTCTTCCTATCACTTCCCACTCTCTCTCCCCATTCCCAATCTCTCTCTCTATCTCTTCCCACTTTCTCTTCCCATTGCACTCACTCTCCCCAATCCCACTCTCGCTCCCCCATTTCCCTCTCTCTACCCATTTCCTTCTCTCTCTCCCATTTCCCACATACTCTCTCCCAATTTCCCACACTCTCCCACCATTTCCCTCACTCACACCCCATTTCCCTCTCTCTCCCATTTCCCACTCTCTCTCATCACCTCCCTCTCTCTCCCCATTTCACTCTCTCTCCCTATTTTCCTCTACCTCTCCCATTTCACTCTCTCTCACCATTTCCCACTCTCCCTCCCCCATTTCACCCTCTCTACCCTATTCCTTCTCTCTTTGCAATTTCCCACCCTCTCCCCATTTCACTCTCTCTCTCCCCATTCCCACTCCCTCTGCCCATTCCCACTCTCTCCTTATTTCCCTCTGTCTCCCCATTTCACTCTCTCTCTCTCCATTTCTCTCTCCCCATTTCCCTCTCTCTCTCCCCATTTCCCTCTCTTTCCCCCATTTCCCACCCTTTCCCCCATTTCCCGCTCTCTCCCCCATTCCACACTCTTTCTCCCAATTCCCACTCTCTCGCTACTTCCCTCTCCCTCCCCATATTCTGCTCTCTCCCCCATTTCCCACTCTCTATCCCTATTTCCTTCTCTCTCCCCATTCCCATTCTCTCTCTCCCCATTTCCCACTCTCTCCCCTATTTCACTTTCTCTCTCCCCCATTTCCCACTCTGTCTCCCCATTCCATTCTCTCCCTATCACTTCCCACTTTCTCTCCCCATTGCACTCACTCTCCCCAATCCCACTCTCTCTCCCCATTTCCCTCTCTCTACCCATTTTCCTCTCTCTCTCTCTCTCTCTCTCTCTCTCTCTCTCTCTCTCTCTCTCTCTCTCTCTCTCTCTCTCTCCCATTTCCCACATTCTCTCTCCCCATTTCCTGCACACTCCCACCATTTTGCTCACTCTCCCCCATTTCCCACTCTCTCTCATTACTTCCCTCTTTCTCCCCATTTCACTCTCTCTCTCCACATTTTCTTCTACCCTATTTCACTCTCTCTCACCATTTCCCACTCTCCCTCCCCCATTTCACCCTCTCTACCCCATTCCTTCTATCTCTTCCCAATTTTCCACCCTCTCCCCCATTTCACTCTCTCTCCCCATTCCCACTCTCTCTTCCTATTTCCCTCTATCCCCATTGCACTCTCTGCCCATTTCTCTCTCTCCCCATTTCCCTCTCTCTCCCTATTTCACTCTCTCTCCCCATTTCACTCTCTCCCTCATTTCCCACCCTTTCCCCCATTTCCCTCTCTCTCCCCCATTCCACACTCTTTCTCCCAATTCCCACTCTCTCCCTATTTCCCTCTCCCTCCCCATATTCTGCTCTCTCCCCATTTCCCACTTTCTTCCCATTCCCACTCTCTCCCCCATTTCCCTCTCCCTCCCCATATTCTGCTCTCTCCCCATTTCCCACTTTCTTCCCATTCCCACTCTCTCCCCCATTTCCCACTCTCTCTCCCTATTTCCTTCTCTCTCACCATTTCCCACACTCTCTCGCCATTCACCCTCTCTACCCCATTCCTTCTCTCTCTTCCCAATTTCCCACCCTTTCCCCCATTTTTGCACTCTGCCCATTCCCATTCTCTCTGCCCATTCCCACTCTGTCTCCACATTTCCCTGTTTCTCTCCTTATTTCCCCCTCTCTCCCCATTTCTCTCTGTCTCTCCTTATTTCCCCCTCTCTCTCCCCATTTCTCTCTCTCTCCTTATTTCCCCCACTCTCTCCCCATTTCTCCCTATCCCCATTTCCCGCTCTCGTTCCCCATTCCACTCTCTCCCTATCACTTCCCACTTTCTCGTCCCATCGCACTCATTCTCCCCAAACCCACCCTCTCTCCCTCATTTCCCTCTATTCCCCATTTCACTCTCTCTCCCCATTCTCTCTCTCTCCCCATTTCCTACTCTCTTTCCCTATTTCCTTCTCTCTCCCTATTTCCCACTCTCTCCCCATTCCGACAGTTTCTCAGTCACTTCCCACTTTCTGTCCCCATTTCACTCACTCTCCCCCATTTCCCTCTCTGTCCCCGATTTCCCACTCTCTTTCTCTCTCGTCACTTCCCTCTCCCTCTCCCCATTTCCCACTCTTTCTCCCTATTTCCAACTCTCTCCCCATTTCCCACTCTCTCTCCCTATTTCCAACTCTCTCACCATTTCCCACACTCTCTCCCCCATTTCACCCTCTCTACCCCATTCCTTCTCTCTCTTCCCAATTTCCCATCCTCTCCCCCATTTCACTCTCAGCCCATTCCCATTCTCTCTGCCCATTCCCACTCTCTCTCTCTCTGCATTCCCACTCTCTCCCTATCACTTCCCACTTTCTCTCCCCATTTCACTCACTCTCCCCAATCCCACTCTCTCTCCCCATTTCTCTCTGTCTCTCCTTATTTCCCCCACTCTCTCCCCATTTCCCACTCCCCATTTCTCTCTATCCCCATTTCCCTCTGTCCCCAATTTCCCACTCTCTCTCTTGTCACTTCCCTCTCTCTCCCCATTTCACACTCTCTCCCCATTTTCCTCTCCCTCTCTCATTTCACACTCTCTCATCATTTCCCACTCTCCCTCCCCCATTTCACCATCTCTACCCCATTCATTCTCTCTCTTCCCATTCCCACTCCCTTTGCCCATTTCCACTCTCTTTCCCTATTTCCTTCTGCTTTCCCCATTTCCCTATCCCCATCTCCCACTCTCTCTCCTCATTTCCCTCTCTCTCACCATTTCCCACTATCCCTCCCCTATTTCATCCTCTCTACCCCATTCCTTCTCTCTCTGCTCTATTTCCCACCCTCTCCTCCGTTTCACACTCACTCCCCATTCCGACTCGCTCTGCCCATTCACACTCTCTCTCCCCATTTCCAACTCTCCCTATTTCCTTCTCTCTCTCACCATTTCCCACACTCTGTCCCTCATTTCACCCTCTACCCCATTCCTTCCCTCTCTTCTCAATTTCCCACCCTTTCCCCCATTTCACTCTCTGCCTATTCCCACTCTCTCACTCCACAATCCCACACTCTCCCGATCACTTCCCACTCTCTCTTTCTCCCTATCACTTACCATTTTCTCTCCCCATTTCATTCACTCTCCCCAATCCCACTCTCTCTTCCCATTTCCCTCTCTCTCCCCATTTCTCTCTGTCTCTCCCTATTTCCCCCTCAATTTCCCCATTTCACTCTCTCTCCCCATTTCCCTCTCTCTCTCCCATTTCCCAGTCTCTCCCCATTTCTCCCTACCCCATTTCCCACTCTCTTTCCCTATTTCCTCTCTCACCCCATTTCCCACTCTCTCTCCCCATCCCACTCTCTCCCTATCACTTCCCACTTTCTCTCCCCATTTCACTCACTCTCACCAATCCCACTCTCTCCCTCCCATTTCCCTCTCTCTCCCCATTCCTCTCTGTCTCTCCTTATTTCCCCCACTCTCTCCCCATTTCTCTCTCACTCCCCATTTCCCACTCTCTCCCATTTCTGTCTATTCCCATTTCCCACTCTCTCTCCCCATTCCACTCTCTCCCACTTTCTTGCCCCATTGCACTCATTCTCCCGAATCCCAGCCTCTCTCCCTCATTTCCCCCTCTCTTCCTCATTTCACTCTCTCTCCCCAATTCTCTCTCTCTCCCCATTTCACTCTTACTCACCATTTCCCACTCGCTATCCCCATTTCCCACTCTCTCCCCATTCCCGCACTTTCTGTCCCTTCCCACTTTCTGTCCCCATTTCACTCACTCTCCCCCATTTCCTGCTCTCCCCATTTCTCACTCTCCTCATTTCCCTCTGTCCCCAATTTTTCACTCTCTGTCTCGTCACTTCCCTCTCTCCCCATTTCACTCTCTCTCCCATTTTCCTCTCCCTCTCCCATTTCACTCTCTCTCACCATTTCCCATTCTCCCTCCCCATTTCACTATCTCTACCCCATTCATTCTCTCTCTTCCCATTCCCACTCCCTCTGCCCACTCCCACTCTCTTTCCATATTTCCCTCTCTCTCCCCATTTCCCTCTCTCTCCCCATTTCCCACTCTCCTCATTTCCCTCTCTCTCCCCATTTCCCTCTCTCTCTCCCCATTTCCCACTCTCTCTCCTCATTTCCCTCTCTCTCCCCATTTCCCTATCTCTCTCCCCATTTCCCACTCTCTCTCCCTATTTCCTTCTCTCTCTCACCATTTCCCACACTGTTCCTCATTTCACCCATTCCTTCCCTCTCTTCCCAATTTCCCACCCTCTCCCCTATTTCACTCTCTGCCCATTCCCACTCTCTCTCACTCCGCAATCCCACTCTCTCCCTATCACTTCCCACTTTCTCTCCCCATTTCACTCACTCTCCCCAATCCCACACTCTCTTCCCCATTTCCCTCCCTCTCCTCAGTTCTCTCTGTCTCTCCCTATTTCCCCCTCAATCTCCCCATTTCACTCTCACTCCCCATTTCCCACTCTATCTCCCCATTTCTCTCTCTCCCACCATTTCCCACTCACTCCCCATTCCCACTCTTTCTCTACTTTCCACATTCTGTCCCCATTTCACTCTGTCCCTCATTTCATTTCTCTCCCATTTCCCTCTCTCCCCATTTCTCTCTCCCCCCATTTCCCTCTCTCTCTCTCTCCCATTTCCCAGTCTCTCTCCCCATTTCCCTCTCTGTCCTCGAATTCCCACTCTTTCTCTCCCGTCAATTGCCTCTCTATCCCCATTTCCCACTCACTTTCCCTATTTCCTCTCTCTCCCCATTTCCCACTCTCTCTCCCCATTCCACTCTTTCCCTATCACTTCCCACTTTCTCTCCCCATTTCACTCACTCTCCCCAATCCCACACTCTCTTCCCCATTTCCCTCTCTCTCCTCATTTCTCTCTGTCTCTCCCTATTTCCCCCTCAATCTCCCCATTTCACTCTCACTCCCCATTTCCCCCTCTCTCTCCCCATTTCTCTCTCTCCCACCATTTCCCACTCTCTCCCCATTCCCACTTTTTCTCTACATCCCACATTCTGTCCCCATTTCACTCTGTCCCCCATTTCATTTGTTCTCTCCTATTTCCCTCTCTCCCCATTTCCCTCTCTCTCTCTCCCATTTCCCAGTCTCTCTCCCCATTTCCCTCTCTGTCCCCGAATTCCCACGCTTTCTCTCTCGTCACTTCCCTGTCTTGCCCCATTTCACTCTCTCTCCCCATTTCCCACTCTCTCCCCATTTCTCCCTATCCCCATTTCCCACTCTCTTTCCCTATTTCCTCTCTCTCCCCATTTCCCACTCTCTCTCCCCATTCTACTCTCTCCCTAACACTTCCCACTTTCTCTCCCCATTGCACTCACTCTCCCCAATCCTACACTCTCTCCCCATTTCCCATTCTCTCTCCCCCATTTCACCCTCTCTACCTCATTCCTTCTCTCTCTTCCCAATTTCCCACCCTCTCCCCCATTTCACTCTCTGCCCATTCCCATTCTCTCTGCCCATTCTCATTCTTTCTGCCCATTCCCACTCTGTCCACCTATTTCCTTCTCTCTCCTCATTTCCCACTCTCTCTCCCCATTCCACTCACTCTCCCCAATCCCAACTCTCTCTCCCCCATTTCCCACTCTCTCCCCATTTCACTCTCACTCCTCATTTCCCACTCTCTCCCATTTCTCTCTCTCCCCATTTCCCACTCTCTTTCCCTATTTCCTCTCTCTCCCCATTTCCCACTCTCCCCATTCCACTCTCTCCCCATTCCACTCTCTCCCTATCACTTTCTTGCCCCATTGCACTCATTCTCCCCAATCCCACCCTCTCTCTCTCATTTCCCTCTCTCTTCCCCATTTCCCATTCTCTCCCCATTCCTGCACTTTCTCAGTCACTTCCCACTTTCTGTCCCCATTCCCAATCCCACTCTCTCTTCCCCATTTCCCTCTCTCTCCCCAATTCTCTCTCTCTCCCTATTTCTTCCTCAATCTCCCCATTTCACTCTCACTTCCCATTTCCCACTCCCTTTCCCCATTTCCTTCTCTCTCTCCCCATTTCCCATTCTCTCCCACCATTTCCCACTCACTCCCCATTCCCAATCTTCCTCTACTTTCCACATTCTGTCCCCATTTCACTCTGTCCCCCATTTCTTGTTCTCTCCCATTTCCCTCTCTCCCCATTTCTCTCTCCCCCATTTCTCTCTCACTCCCCATTTCCCACTCTCTCCCATTTCTGTCTATCCCCATTTCCCACTCTCTTTCCCTATTTCCTCTCTCTCCCCATTTCCCACTCTCTCTCCCCATTCCACTCTCTCCCTATCACTTCCCACTTTCTTGCCCCATTGCACTCATTCTCCCCAATCCCACCCTCTCTCCCTCATTTCCCTCTCTCTTCCCCATTACCCACTCTCTCCCCATTCCCACACCTTCTCAGTCACTTCCCACTTTCTGTCCCCATTTCACTCACTCTCCCCCATTTCCCTCTCTCCCCATTTCTCTCTCCCCATTTCCCTCTCTCCCCATTTCACACTCTCTCCCCCATTTCACCCTCTGTACCCATTCCTTTTCTCTCTTCCCAATTTCCCACCCTCTCCCCCATTTCACTCTCTGCCCATTCCCATTCTCTCTGCCCATTCTCATTCTTTCTGCCCATTCCCAATCTCTCTCCCCCATTTCCCTCTCTCTCCCCATTTCTCTCTGTCTCTCCTTATTTCCCCCACTTTCTCCCTATTTCCCTCTCTCTCCCCATTTCCCACTCTCTCCCCATTTCCCACTCTATCCCCCATTTCCCACTCTCTCCCCAATTTCACTCCCTCTCCAACATTTCTCTCTCTCCCCATTTCCCTCTGTCTCCCCATTTCACTCTCTCTCCCATCTCACTCTCACATTTTCTTCCCTCACTCCCTTTTCACTCTTTCACCATTTCCCACTCTCCCCAATTTCCCTCTCTCTTCACATTTCCCTCTCTCTCCCCATTTCACTCTTTTTCCCCATTCCCACTCTCTCCCCATTTCACACTCTCTCTTCCCATTTCCCTCTCTCACTCCCATTTCACTCTCTTTCCCATTCCCTCTCTCTTTCCCCATTTCCCACTCTCCTCCTATTTCACTCTCTCTCCCCATTCCCACTATCTCCCCCATTTCACACTCTCTCTCCCCATTCCTACTCACTCTCTCTCCCCATTTCCCACTTTTTCTCCCCATACCCATTTCCCAACCTCTCTCCCCATTTCCTATTTTCTCCCTATTTCCCTCCCTCTCCCCCATTTCCCAAACTCTCTTTCCATTTTCCACTCCCTCCCTATTTCCTTCTCTCTCCTCCATTCCCACTCTCCATTGTAATGTGCTGTTCTTCCTCTCACTCCTCCCTTTGGTCCCACTGTTTCCAACTGATCATAGTACCGTACAGCACTGTACAGGTCCTTCAGACCATAATGTAGTACCAACCTTTTAAGCTCCTCTGAAACCATCTAACTTCTCTCCTACATAGCTCGTTATTTGAATTCCATGTGCCTGTTAAAGAGTTTCTGAAGCAACTTCTCTCTCTTACACTTTCCCTCCCTCCCTCTCTCTATCTTCTCTTGCTTCCATTTCCAATCACTCTCACGACAATATTGGTTTTCTCCCACATTCCAAAGATGTGGGTATTGGGCAGATGGCAAGGGAGATGGGTGGGGAAGGACATGTGGTGATGGGAGCTAGGTGGATCAGGAGGAGTGAGAAGAAGGGGAAAGGGATAGAAGGGAAGAGGTTACCGGAAGAATGAGAAGTAAGTTTTTGCGCCTTATTCTATTCTCTACATTATACGCAAGTTGGTGACTGGCTAGGTCAAACAGGAGTTGCTGTTCCTCTAATTTGCATTTCACCTTAACTTGGCAGAAGAAGGGGCTGTGGACAGGCATGTCGACGTGGGAGTGAGATGTTACAAGTAAAATAGTTGTCTGGCTGCCACAATGGATGGAGTGAAGGTGCTTACCCAAGTGGGTCATCCAATCCTACTCTTGGAGTAATTCTTCAAGCATTGTCGAAGACATTCTATCAAATGATTACTCTGTTTTCCTCCCCACAGATTCTGCCTGACCAGCATCTCTCAGCTCCTCTTGGCTTTCTTTCATTCTCCCGAGTTCTTGGTTAGTTTTGAGTTACCAGTTGTTTTCAGAGACACAGGCAGCAAAAGTAATTCATGAAACTGTGAGGAACCAACGCTGACATTGTAGTAGAAGTTGAACAATTCAGATCAATAGCCGGAGGGTGGTGAATCTGTGGAATCCGTTGCCACAGATGCTGTGGTGGCCAAGTCATTGGGTATATTTAAAGCGGAGGTTGATAGGTTCTTCATTAGTAAGAGTGTCAGTGTTTACAGGGAGAAGGCAGGAGAATGAATTTGAGAGGGATAACAAGTCAACCATGATTGAGTGCAGAGCAGCAAACTCAATGGGCCAAATGGCCTAATTCTCCGCCTATATCTTATGATCTCATAGTAGCAAGTGGGAAAGTTGTGTTGAGATAGATCAGCTGCAACCATAATGATTAATGTAGTAGACTGGATAGGCGGAATGGCCTACTCCTGCTTCTGATTTTTATGTTAAAATTCTGGCTGGGTTACTGTGTGTAGTGATGGTGTTGGGGGTGGGGTGGTGTGCACAGTAAAAGTGAGAGCATTATACGTGGATTTCAGTAACAATGTGCAGGTGACATGTGAAATGTTTTCTTCAGCTAGACTCTTCTCCAATTCAGTGACAATGGGGACAATAATTATGGGGTTCAGTGATAATGTTCAGTGACAATGAGGTTCAGTGATTATGGGGACATTAATTATGGAGTTAAGTGACAATGGGGGCTTTAAACATGAGGTTCAGTGACAATGCAGACAATAATCATGGGGTTCTGTGACAATAGGGACAATAAGCAGGGGGTTCAGTGACAATGAGGACATTAATTATGCAGTTCAGTGACAATGGGGACATTAAACATGAGGTTCAGTGACAATGTGGACAATAATCATGGGGTTCTGTGACAATAGGGACAATAAGCAGGGGGTTTAGTGATAATGTTCAGTGACAATGGGGTTCAGTGACAATGGGGACATTAAATATGAGGTTCAGTGACAATGTGGACAATAATCATGGGGTTCAGTGACAATGAGGTTCAGTGACAATGGAGACATTAAATATGAGGTTCAGTAACAATGGGGACCTTCAGCATGAGGTTCAGTGACAATGAGGTTCAATGATAATGGGACATTAAACAGTCTTCAGTGACAATGGGGACATTAAACATGGGGTTCAGTGACAGTGGGGTTCAATGAACATGGGGGATATGGGGTTCTGTGACAATGAGGTTCAGTGACAATGGGGACATGAGGTTCTGTGATGATGTGGTTCGGTGATGTTGGATTATAGGAGAAAATGGGACATCTGGGGAAAATGCACACATTCCACAGGGAGGACGTATAGAGATTCCTTAGAGAATGGTGCTGGAATTGAACTTCATCCTCTGGAACGCCACAAGCTGTAACAGCATCGCGCTAACCCCTGCACTCTGTGAGGGGCAGTTCTTGTGTCGTCAGTCTGACTGAATTCTTTGAGAATGTGACAAAGCACCTTGATGAAGGTAGAAGAGTCAAAGTGGTGTATACTGATTTCAGTAAAATGTTTGACAAGGTTCTCTGGAATAGGGTTATTTGGAAAGTCAGGAAGAACGAGGTCCAGAAAAACTTGGCTGAGTGCTTTCAGAATTGGATTGCCTACAGAGGGTGAAAGTGGATGGAGGTCGGTGATCTGCAGGGATTTATTCTGAGACCTCTACTCTGTAATTTTTCGAAATGACTTGGACGAGGAAGTGGAAGGATGGGTTAGTAAGTTGACATGGTGATGTTGTGGACAATGTGAAAGCTTGTTGTAGGTTACAATGTGACATTGACGGGATGCAAAGCTGGACTGAGAAGTGGCAGATGGAGTTCAACCTGGGTGATTCAGTTTGGAAGGCTGAACACAGGGTTAATGGCAGGATTCTGACAGTGTGGAGCAATGGGGGGATCTGGGAGCTCAATGAATTGAGGTGTCCATTGAAGAATGTTGCCAACTGACACAGTCCAGGCTGCAGAAGGACATGTTGAGGAACAAACTGAAGCTTGGTACAGCCACCATAAGGGCTTGATGTGGGAGGACCACATTACAGAGTTATTCCATTACTGGGCAGGGATGGACCATGCTGGAGGAGAAAACCCCTCAGTTATCTAGCAATGTATCACCGCAGGGGGTCACATGAGTGGCAACAGTCATGTTGGTTTTAATAAATGTAATTGAACACTACTTATTTATTTGTCTATGAAAATAAGAATGAAAAGGTACAGTTAATTTGTGTAAATGGTTTTTATTATAAATAAAGCTTGTTTTGATGTAAAAATATCTCTGACTCAGAGAGAGGAGATCTAGGCAGTAACCTCCGCTCAGTTAGACCTTTCTTTTCTCCTAAAAGTCTTGACACTCTGCTTCCACCCTTTCAGTTGTCCAACAGCAATGACTAAATAGGAACTCTGTTGTTATTCTGCTGGGCCTGTTTAGCTCCGGGAACCTGAATCCCCACTGCTGCTCCAGCTGGTGGTGGTCACAGAGACTGAACCGAGAACCTCGGGGTGGTCTGTGAAATAGAGATGCCACCTGGTTCAACATGTGAACCGTCTCACCCTACCCCCCAACCCTTCAGTACTGTTTGCTCAGCTGATAACAAGTGAGTCTGACCCATGCTGGTGTGCGTGTGGCTCAATTGAATTAAATACAATGTTCAGTCCTGCTCTGAATGTCTGTGCCACTGTGATTATGTGCAGCTACAAATGATGATCAAGGAACATTTCACAAGTTGTGGTGCTGGAAAGATTTTTGTCACATTAATGCTCTCTGAAATGAATAATTCCTCATACTTTTCTCTTAAGAGGAGTTACAGGGAGCATGAAGACTCACATTCAATGATTCTTCAGGAACACCTTCTTCACCTCTGCCATCAGGTTTCAGAAGGGACAATGAACCCATTTCACCTGATTCAGGTTTGTATCTAATAGTAATGTTTCTGCTTTGCAGTACGACAGATACATTAGGTGCATAGAAATGTACAAGATAGACCAAATGGACAGACAGAAACTTTCTTCCGGCAAGGTAGTGGCTAACGTGAGAGAGAATGATTTTAAAGTGATGGGAGAAAAGTATAAAAGGGATGTCAAAGGAAGGTTCTTTTTTACACAGAGTGGTGGGCGAGGGGAAGGCTCTGCCAGAGGCAGGCTTTAAGACCATAAGACATAGGAGTGGAAGCGGGAGAGGTAAATCTGTAGTGGTAGAGGCAGATATATTAGAGACATTTATGATACTGTTAGATAGGCAATTGGATAAATAGAAAACTAGACACCTATGTGGGAAGAAAGGGTCAGATTGATCTTAGAATAGGTTAAAAGGTTGGCACAACAATGTGAGCCAAAGGGTCTGTACTGTACTATACCGTTCTATCTATATTTTTTATTGTAACTCATTGTAATGTATAATGTATTGTCCTGCACAAAACAACAAACGGCACCACTTAGTGATAATAAATCGGATTCTGATACTATGGGTAAGTTAGCTCACATTTGGGTCAAAGCTCTGGTGTCAGGCAATTGGCAAGCGAGGCAAAGGAGAGAATCGGCCATCCAGTTCTTTTTGTTCACAGTGTGTACAAACAATTTCTGCAGCTGTTGCTGAGACGCACAGCAGCTCAATAAATCTAAATGAGAAACTGATCCTTGTTCAGATAAAGGCAGTGCTTTTGTGTTGCTTGTTCAGCCTGCGACGGACAGGAGACCAAAACAAGGGGAGAGTGCGGATCTTGAGGCATTAGTCTGGGGAATTAGGGTGCAATGAATCTGGCAGCAATCTAGTAGGAATAGTACAAGTGGTCCAAGTAGGACGAGCACCTCACCGGTTTCAAAGACCCAGGTTCAATACTGACCATCGGTGTTGTCTGTGCGGAGTCTGCACACTTTCCCTGTGTCCATAGGGTGTACATGTGACAAATAAAGCTAATCTTTTATCTTTGATCTTTGTCTCCTCTGTAGCCAGGGTCATGTGTAATATGCATATGGCTTTGATGTTTTCCATATTCTCTGCATTAGAAATCACAATCAGAATCAGATCGGGTTTATTATCATTGGCGTATGTTGTGAAATTTGTTTTGTTGCAGCAGTCAGTGCAACTGTTGCTCCTTGTGGCACATCAGGCAGTATATTTGCTGTTTCTGTAGCATTTCACTGTTTTTTTTTAATGAGACCGAGTTGCTAGCTCGACACTCAACCCAGCACATGCGGGGGTGGTCCGGATTAGAATTCCGGACCATTCACCTCGAAGTCCGGTGCTGATATCACCACAGCACTGGCCAGCTATAAATTACAGGTGTGTGTGTGTGTGTGTGTGTGTGTGTGTGTGTGTGTGTGTGTGTTTGTGTGTGTAGCGCAAAAAAGAGAGCAAAGGTATGAGATAATATTCATGGGTTCACCGACTGTTCCAATGGCAGAAGGGGAGAAGCAGTTCTTAAAATGCTGAGTGCCTTGTGCGTTGAGTGGGTATTAACATTGCTGGATCCTAATGCTTTTATGATCCAAAGGTTCTCTGGAAGTCAATACTGAGGCATGAAACTTGTAACTTTTAAAAATATGACCGCAGACGACAAGAGCAAAGAAGAACACGAAGAAACGCCCAGAGAGTAAAACATGGCCGTGGTCTTCTCCTGCACAGACTAGAGATCACAAAATTCCAACAACTAACCTGTAAAATAACCAGATTCATGTGGCGTGACACCCGCTCCTGAAAACTAAAACGTTTCTAGAAAAATACAAAAATACAAATCAACTGAAGTTACTGGAGAATTCACTGAACATTTACTACATGTAGGTGATTATATAAAATACAAGCAAGCACGGGAAGGTTAAATTACAAGAAAAAACTGGCATTCTACACCCCAATCCAACAGCATCTTATTCTACTGTTCCCTGTTTGCTGAAATTATGTGCCCAGGTCCAATGAAATATGATTCATAAGCATTGATATCATTATGCGCACACCTGCACACACAATAGATTATTGTTTTCGGCTAGTTTAGCAATAGAATAATAAGTCGACGAGAGTCCATTAGACTGTGCATATAATCCATTCAACCCCATCAACTGGATTCCAGCCTCTAGCTCAGACTCAGATCTCTAATTCAGTGGTGTGTTCATATCGCGACTAGCGCATAGTTAACAGTGTTAGCGACAGGGGTTCGATTGCTGTTACCGCGTGGGTTTCCTCCCCTTTCTCCGGTTTCCTCCGAAGATGTAGGGGGTGGTAGGTTAATTAGTCACGTGGGTGTAATTGTGTGGCACGGGCGGGTTGCGCCGGAATGAGCTGTTACCGTGCTGCATCTCTGAATTTCAACAAATTAGATTCCAGACTGTAATTCACTCCATTCATTGTATATAAACCATTGAATTTCTCCGGATTCCATGGACTGAGATGATTTGATCGGTCTGATTAATCATTGAGGCTATTACCATTGATTGGCAGATAAATCAGGCGAAGTGGTAGCGTCACGATTAGTGTAACACCATTGTACCAGAGATAGGAGCATCCGGAGGAAACGCACCCGGTCACGGGAGAACCTACAAAACCCCGTACAAAGAGCGACAGGAATTGAACCGCGGTCTTACAGCTGGCTCGGCAAAGCTGTACGTTGACCGCTATGTGCGATCGTTCCGCCGTCCGCGGCAGCCAGCATCTGGGGAGGGAAATGGACAATCTCCACCTGGACCTGAAACGCCGGCTGTCCACAGACGCTGCATGGCCCGTTGAGTCCTTTGTGTGTTCCTCCATGAAAAAAATAAGATTTAAATATCACAAAAGTTAAATCATGATGTCCCGACCAACAGCTTACAAGAGTATTTGGCTACCCTGTCCGATGACCGAACTAAAACATCAGAGAAATTAAGTGGACATAGCAAGGGAGGAATTCCCTTAGCCAGAGCGTGGTGACTCTGTGGAATTGCCACAGACGCTGTGGAGGCCAAGTCATTGGGTATAGTTAAAGCGGAGGTTGATAGGTTTTTGAGGATGATAGGTTTTTGATTGGTAAGGGCGTTGAAGTATACAGGGGCTGGGGTTGAGAGGGATAATAAATCAGCCATGATGTAATAGTGGAACAGACTCGATGGGCCAAGAAGCCTAAGTCTGCCCATTTTCGTCTAAAATAGAACAATACAACCCAGTTTAGCCCCTGTGGCCCGAGGTATTGTGCTGACCAATAAAAACCAATTTATGGTCTCACGGAAATTTCAGAAACAAAAACTCTTAGGGACAGACCAATATTAAAGTGATTGGTTAGTGTGTTGGTGGAGAATGGGATTGAGAGATTTGAGCGGCGATTCCTGAGGGGGAAGGAAATGGAGAAGGACAAGACAATAATACTCGAAGACTGTACGTAGATGGGGGCTATTCGGGAGGAATTAAAATTAAAAGATATAAAATATTCCAGAGGAAAGCGCGCGTTTTATTTTGAGCCATTTTGAGCTCAAGCAAATGATCGCAGCACTTTCGCAGGAAAATATGTATAAATTACAACCTGAAGACGCTTCTGAAACTACAGTGTTTCAGACAAATTTTAATCGCATTTTTAGACTGGTTAACACACACGGCTTAATGAAAATAAATACTTAAATTCATTGTTACTCAGGGTCTGTCCGGGACATTGGCCTCGATCAAATCTCCCCATTGCCGACCTACAGTTATGAAGGACTTGCTTCATCTAAACGGCATTTACTTACTTTGCAAAAAACAATACAACCCGCTTTAAGCTTGCATTAAAGCCGTTTGCATTATTTCTACCTAATAAATGAACACATGCAAACTGGTTTCGATGTTAGTACCGGCGGAACCTCCGCGAACACCGTGCCAGAAATATCCATTTTGAATGATAATTGCGATTATTAGTAAATTATAAGTTAAATGCAATCGAACGACTGACAGTATCCAGGGCAATGAGTGTCACAGGTGTGCACAGAAATTGTACAAATGCAACGGGACCCAATAAACATTGAACAAAGTCTAATAAACACAAACTATAATAAATAATCTTCAAATAAACACGGGAGAATTGATTCTACAGTAATAGTTATTTTAATTAAAGACTCACATTTCCTGAACGTTGTCCAGTTTATGGTTCATTGTGTAAACCGGATTATTTGCGTTTAATTCCGAGAGATACTTAGGAGACTGTATACTTGTAAACTGCAATAGTGGCGGCCGACTTATTTGTGGAACAAACTGTGTCAGATATATAAAGTATACTGTCATTTGCTTCTTTGTTTTTTTGTTCTTTTCTTTGCTGCTTAAGCGACTGATGTCGATTTACGCTGTATTCAGTAAAATGATAATTTAATGGCTGAAGTTCAGGAAATGATTTTAACCAGTGCTGCAAGCGATACTCGTTCTAAATAACGAAATCACTCCTATTTACTATCGGTGCCTAGCGAACTAATTTGGATGTCTATTTGAACGGGAATTACTAGCTTCAGTAACGGTGAGGAAAGCGCGGCAAACTTCAGGGTTGGTAAAGAGAAACATTTAACAAGGATGGTGCGGTATCGGCGCGGTGCAGTATCGTCCAGATAGCATAGAAATCCAAAGCAAGTGAGGGTGGCGGCGAGATGCTAAACATTAACTCTGAATTGTGTTAATGTGTATACACAAACTGATGGAACGGAATTAGCCGCACCACCCGTTTTGCGGTTTATCTGCCATCTCTCGGATTGGAGATATTTAATATTACACTCCGATAGCAATACTCACTACATCTTAGAAAATGGTCGCACCGTGATCTCTGAAAAAGGCGGAATTAATCAATCTATTGATTACATAACTGTGCGATTTTAGGGTGATTAATAAACAATTTCTAATTATCCTCAGAGGCCACTTAATTAGATACACCCACACACCAACTCGATAATGCAAGTGTCTAATCAGACACTCACGCGGCAGTAACTCAGTGCATAAAAGATTGCAGACATGTTCAAGAGGTTCAGTTGTTCAGACCAAACATCAGAATGGGGAAGAAATGTGAGCGAACGAGGTCATTCGGCCCATTCCGACTGCCCCACCATTCCGTCATAGTCATAGCCGATTTATTATCCTTTTCAACCCTATTTTCCTGCCTTCAACCCATAACTTTTGGTGAGCATGCTAATCAAGAACCGCCGCTTTAAATATGCCAAATGACTTGGCCTTCACAGCGGTCTGTGACAACGAATTCCACAGATTGACCGCCATCTTGCTAAAGAAATTCCCCTTCATCTCTGTTCTAAAAGGACCTCCTTCTCTTTTGAGGCCATGATTCAGATTCAGATTCAGTTTATTGTCATTTAGAAACCACAAATGCAATGCAGTTAAAAAATGAGACAATGTTCCTCCAGAATGATATCACAAAAGCATATGACAAAACAGACTACACCAGAAAATCCACATAACATTTGGAAATCCCCAAATCCAGAGTCCGGAGAGGATGCTGTGTATTAATATCGTGCTACCGTCTTAGCGCGTTCCTGGAAAGGAGCTCCAAATCCACCAGACAAAAACAAGACCAAAAACTAAAGCTACAAGACCTGCACAAAACCACATAGTTACAACCCGGGATTTGAAGCTTCATTCAACATTCAGAGTCTGGGGGAGAGGAGAATTCCCAATTCCTTCTGCACTTTTGGTGAGAATGTGTTCTCTGAATGAGCCAGAATTTATTACCCCTTGTCTCCTTCCAGAACATAGATCCCTTTCCAAGGATAGCTTTTTGCCCGGATCTTCGCTTTTCAAATCCTTATAAAATTTTAACCATCTCAAGCTGTTCAGCGCTCAATAGACGCCCTAGAAAAGTGCAGCCTTTCCTCAATCAATTCCCACTGAAATCTTAAAATAGCTTAACCGCCAAGTTCTAGTTTTCTGTTGTTAAATAACCTACTGTAACTAACTAGAACAATTCAGCTAATGATCACAATTGTGTTATGTCTCCTCTACTGTCACGATGAGGCCAACCTGACAGCATGAACGTCGTTTTCTATAACCTCCTCCCACCCATATCTTTCCTTTTCCATTCCCCATTCTGGTTCCCTCTCTCTCCTTCTCTTCTCTTCACCTGCCCTCCACCTCCCCCTCCCTGTCTCCCATGGTGCACGCTCCTCTTCTATCAGATTCTTCCCTCAGCCCTTTACCTCCTCCTCCTATCACCATCCAGCTTCCCACTTCATACCTTACCCCCACCCCTCACCTGGACCTGTACCCCTCCCAGCTTCTTATCCTGGATTCTTCCTGCTTCCTCTCCATTTCTGATGAAGGGTCTCGGCACGTAACGGCGCCTGTTCATTCCTCTCCGTAGACTCTGCCCGACCTGCTGAGTTCCTCCATCATTTTGTGCGTATTGCAATGTCACGTCTAATTTCCATCTAATATATCTGGTCTGCACTTCATTGCGCACAAAGCCAACTCACAGTTGAATAGGTACATGTGTATCTCTTCAAAGAGTTAGAATCAAAGATTTAAAATGGACCAGTTGTTCGAATTTGTTTTTAAACTACAAGGATTTCAAAGATTATTAAGTTGTTTTGGAAACATAATTCCTTGGAAACTACTCACGTAGCCTTATAATAAATTGTAAAAATGCAAATTATTCAGCACCATTAATGAATGAAAGGCCTTCCTCGGGCGCTTACCAGAAAAGTTGATGCTAAGCCCAAGTAGGTCACAAGTGCTGAAAATATACGTCAGAGGAGGGGTCAAAAGATTAGTATCCAGGGCGAGAGGATGAGGAGGATAGATTTTGGAATTCTGGCTGAGGTGAGGTTAGGAGAAGGGTAGATAGCTATCGACATCAAGGGCAAGTGGGATTGAGGATGTCCAAAAGGTCTCAGGTGAATGGAGAAGATATGCAGAGGGTGGATGTTTGCGCTTTTGAGCCCTGAATCAACATGAGGATGGAGTATGAGAAGATGGTCCGCTCTGAAACAGAGGCATCAGTGTTTTGGATGCTTGCGTTTGATGTACAGGGAGACCTTAGGGTCCAAGTCCATTACTCCTGGAAAGTGCCCATGCAAACAGAGAAAGCGGGAAGAAGACACGCGACTTGCAACACGCGACATTTGACATGCAGCACGCTTGTCAATATTAGTCGGAGCATTAAGTATAAGGAATTCATTTCGCAGCTGTCTAAAACCGTGGCAAGACGCACCTAGAATACTGTTTGCAATTCTTGTCGTTCCAATACAGGAAGGATATGAAAGCTTTGAAAATAGCGTCGAGTTAGAATCGGGTTTAAATTCGCTGGCATATGTCGTTGAATGTGTTGTTTTGCGATACGTCCGGAAGACGATATATTACAATAAGAAATTATTTATATATATATAATTAAATAAACTGCAACAGAGAACGCGGGTTTACTGTCCATTCGGATATGTGATGCGGTGGGGGAAGAAGCTGTTCCTAAAGCATCTAGCAAGCGCCTTCAGATTCCTGATGGCAGCAATGAGGAGAGGGCATCTCCTTAGTGATGGATTCCGCCTGTTGAAGATGTCCTCGATGCCGGAAATGCGAGTGCCCGTGGTGGAACTGGCTGAGTTTACAACTTTCTGTAGCTTTTCCCATTCCTGTGAAGGGCCCCTCCATCCCAGCTGGAGATGCTTTCCACGGTACAGAGGATGCTGGCTGGATTAGGTGGTATGAGGTGAAACAAACTTGGGTCGTTTTCTCTGGAGAGCCGGTGACAGATAAAAGTTTATAAGATTATAAGATGGACAGGTAGACAGTTCAAATTTTCTTCCCTCCAAGGTAGGAATGTCAAATAATGGAGGTCATAGGTTAAGGGCAGATGGCGAAATATTTAAGGAGAGCATGTAGGGGAACTTCACTCAGAGTCTGGTGATATTGTGCAATGAGTAGCCAGCGGAAGTGGTGGATCCGTTTTTGATTTCAACATTTGAGAGCAGTTTGGATGGGCACCTGAACGGCAGGGGGATGGAGGTCTTTGGTCCAGGTGCGGGTCGATGGGCCGAGGCATGGACTAGATGGGCTGAAGGGCCTGCTTCTCTTCTGTCGTGTTCTATGACTAAAAGAATGCAATTAAAGTGAGAGGGAAAAATTCACAACAGATGCGGGGGGGGGGGGGGGAGGGGTGCAAGTTTGCGTTTCCACAGAGAGTGCTGCTGGGCGCTGGGTGCCTGGAAGAGATATGGATCACATACAGTCAGAAGAAATTAGTTTAATTTGGCATCATATTCAGCACACCCTTCGCTGGCCGAATGGCCTATTCCTGTGCTGTACTGTTCTGAAGCTTCTTCACAACCATCGTCAGACTGTATAGACCGAAGGGCCATAAGATACGGGAGCAGAGTCAGGGCCTTCGGCCCATTGAATTTGCTCCTCCATTCCAACATGGCTGATTTATTACCCATCTCTCAGTAACCTTTGACACCCTGTCTAATTAAGAACCTATCAACCTCCGCTTTAATTACACCCAATGACTTGGCCTCCACAACCTAACCTACCTCTGAACTCCAGTGAGTACAGGCCTAGAGCCATCAAAATCTCCTCAATAACACCTCAATATGCAATAACATCTTTAAAAAACAACGTTTCTGGTTGATTTACTCTCCAACACCTAGTTTGTTTTCGTAGGTTCAGAGACCCGGAACTGAGTCAATATTGGAAAGGAGAGGCTGGGACACGCGAATCTGTTTGCGGAGACTGTCAGCTGCGGAAAAGTGCGGCCACTTCAAACCTCCATGGAAACGAGGCAGATCAGCGCGACGAGAACGAGAGTTTTATTAAAATGAGATGGAGTTTGATAAGAGTTTAATTCTTCGCTGAAGCCGAGCGATCGGGTTTAGAGATTTTATTACCAAGACGCGTCTCTCTGACAATGTTAAATTGCCGTTTTAATTAAACCATCTAGCTAGTCTCAATCTTTCAGGAAATTGCTCCGTGATCATTGTTCTGTGCTCTGATATCCACACTGTTGCTTCGCAACTCTACCCCAGCCTTACATTTCACGCCAGGTCGGGAGGGGAGGTGAATCACTAGATTTTTTTAATTTATCAAAAGCTTGCCCATGATGTTTTGCAAACCGCTTTTGATCCCAGACTCGCAATGAAACAAGCAGCCAACTGCGGACCGGGGCTCAACCGTGCCGGATATAATCTGATGTTAAACATGTACCTGCCAGGTACAGGCCCTTTTATCATCCCACTTGTTTCGTAATCCCCTCGCTTCAGCCCAGCGGTTTCCCCCTCGTTTTATCTTTAGCTCAGATTGTCTGTCTCAACTCTTTCTCCCCCGATTTCCCGCTCCCTCCTTCTCTTTCTCACCCAGACCCGGTCTATGTTCTGTGTTCTTTTACAGTTTAACCCACTTCAAATTCGGTTTGTACTCTCTCCTTCCCTTCACCCTAACTACTTCTTTCAGTCAAAATTCTTTCTTTCTCTCTAACTAACTCAATCTCTGGTTTTCTTTTTACAGCGTCGCTCTCTCTCTCTGTGTATCTCAATGTCCCTATCTCCCGTTCCCAGTCAATATCGCCACCCCCACACCTATACGTTTCTCCTACCTCTCTCCTAACTTTGTCCCTGAATCTCTCCAGCACCGGGCATCTTTTCAGCTTCGTTCGGTCTGTTCCCCTCTGCTCTCTTCAAAGCACCCCTCCCCCACTATTCCTGGGACAATTGCTCCCTCCGCCTCCATCCCCGGTTTTGTCCTTTGGCCAACTCTTTCGAGTTGTTGGTCTTCCTTTATTTCTCTTTGGTTGCCCTTTTCTCTGCCTCCCGTCGGCGTTGATGTTCCTTCTCTCGCTCTGCGCTGACTCAAGCCTTTGTTGCATTTAGTCCTGTCTTGGATTCTTCTCCAGTATTTATCTGTCTCTATTCTCTACTCTCTCTCTCTCCTCTCCCTCTCTTTCTCTCTCAAGCCATTCGACTCCCTATTCCGCTCTCTCTGACTCTCCGCTACATTAGAACCCTCTTTCCGTCATTCTGCATAACCATCACCGTCCCGACTTGCTCTCTCTCTCTCTGCTACTGTGTACACCACTCCTCGTACACTTTCTCGCTGTCTCGAAATGCCTTCCTCTTTTGCTCTCTATAAATTCCTTAGTTTCTTCTCTCCTCTCCCCAGCTCTCTTCCTTGAATCCTTCGCCCGCTGAATCTACCCCTGTCTCCCCTCTCCCTCTCGCTCAGCCGTTTTATAAAGTTAAAGGCTCCTGATGTCGGAAGTGAGTTTGCCGTCTTTTCCTGAACGTGTTTCCTGGATTCGGGAAAGGCGAGTTCCAGAGGTAGAAAGTCAAGGAAGTTCTGATGTATGTGTGTCTGAGAAAGAGAGAAAGAAAAGGAGAGAGAGAGAGAGAGAGAGAGAGAGAGAGAGAGAGAGAGAGAGAGAGAGAGAGAGAGAGAGAGAGAGAGAGAGAGAGAGAGAGAGAGAGAGAGAGAGAGAGAGAGAGAGAGACTGTAAAATCGGATGTGTTGGAGAGATGGAGAGCGACAGAAAGGGACAAAAAGGAAAGCAATCTGAAAGAGACAGTAACTGGATTTATAGAAAGATAAGAAAAAGATGATCGGAAATATTACAATAGAGAGAGCGAGAGAGAATTACTGTGAGACAAGTTGGTATAATGTTGGACTATGCTGGTAGTAATACAAGTACATCATTTCCAGAACTTTGACAATGTTGTACAATCATATTGCTACAAGGCAGATCTCAGCTTAACGAATCCGATGCTCCCTGCGGTTACTGTCTGACTTCCACCTCTTTGCAGACGCAGCCCACGACAACCTCCTTAAGGAAGGAAAGCAAGGAACGTGGGGAGCGCTGAGTCCCGGCGTACAAAAAGGCAAGAGTTTCAGATCCATTCAAAGGCTAGGACAGTGTGGGCCAACCCCATTAGATGGGGTTCAGGGTATCCTGTGGGTATGGGTATGGGTGGATACACTCTCCTGTGGGTTTGGATATGGGTGGGTACTCTGTCCTGTGGGTATGAAAATGGGGGGGGGACTCTCTCCTGTGGGTATGGGTATGGGTGGGTACTCTTTCCTGTGGGTATGGGTATGGGTGGGTACTCTTTCCTGTGGATATGGGTATGGGTGGGTACTCTCTCCTGTGGATATGGGTATGGGTGGGTACTCTTTCCTGTGGGTATGGGTATGCATGGGTACTCTCTCCTGTGGATATGGGTATGGGTGGGTACTCTCTCCTGTGGATATGGGTATGGGTGGGTACTCTTTCCTGTGGGTATGGGTATGCATGGGTACTCTCTCCTGTGGATATGGGTATGGGTGGGTACTCTCTCCTGTGGGAATGGAAATGAGTGGGTATTCTCTCCTGAGGGTATGGGTATGAGTGGGTACTCCCTCATGTATGTATGGGTATGATTGGGTATCCTCTTCTGTGGGTATGGGTATGAGCGGGTATCCTCTCCTGTAGATATGAGCATGAGTGAGTACTCTGGTGGGGATGGATATGAGTGGGTACTCTCCTGTGAGTATGGGTATGAGTGGGTACTCTGGGGTGTATGTGTATGACTGGGTACTGTCTACTGTGGGTATGTACATAAGTGGGTACTCTCCCCTGTGGGCATGGGCATGAGTGTTTACTCTGGTGGTCATGGGTACGAGTGGGTACTCGGCTACTCTCTCCTGTGGGTATGCGTATGGGTACGTACTCTGGTGGGTATGGGTATAAGCGGGTATCCTCTCCTGTGGGTCTGAGCATGAGTGAGTACTCTGGTGGGGATGGATATGAGTGTGTACTCTCCTGTGAGTATGGCTATGAGTAGTTACATTCGGCTGTGGGTATGGGTATGAATGGGCACTCTGGTGGTCATGGGTATGAGTGGGTATTCTCTCCTGTGGCTATGGGTATGAGTGGGTACTCTCCCCTCTCATAATGGGTATGAATAAGTACTCTCTCCTGTGGGTATGCATATGAATTGGTACACTGGTGGGCATGGATATTGCACCTGTGGTTATGGACATGAGTAAGTACTCTCCTCCTGGTATGAGTATTAGTGGGCACTCTCTTCTGTCGGATTGGGTATGAGTGAGTATCTGGTGGGCATGGGTCCGACTGGGTATTCTATGCTCTGGGTCTGCATATGAGTGAGTATTCTCCCCTGTGGGTATGGGTATGAGTGAGTAATCTCCCCTGTGGGTATGTGTACGAATGGGTACACTGATGGGCATCGCTATGAGTGGGTATCCTCTCCTTTGGTTATGGGTATGAGCGAGTCCTCTCTCCTGTTGGTATTGATATGAGTGGGTCCTCTCTCCTCTGAGTATGGGTATGACTGTGTACTCTGGTGCGAATGGCTGTAAGTGGGTATTCTCTCTTGGGGGTATGGTTATGAGTGGGTAATATCTCCTGAGGGTATGGGCATGGGTGGGTACTCTCTCCTGTGGGTACAGGTATGGGTGGGTACTCTCTCCTGTGGTTATGGGTATGGGTGAATACTCTCTCCTGTGGGTATCGGTATGGGTGGGTACTCTGTCCTGCCGATATTGGTAATAATGTGTCCTCTCTCCAGTGGGTATGGATATGGATGGGTACCCTCGCCCGAGGCTATGTGTATGGGTGGGTACTCACTCATGTGGGTATGTGTACGAGTGGGTACACTGGTGGGCATTGCTATGAGTGGGTATCCTCTCCTGTGGTTATGGGTATGAGCGAGTCCTCTCCCCTGTTGATATTGATATGAGTGGGTCCTCTCTCCTCTGGTATGGGTATGACTATGTACTCTGGTGCGAATGGGTGTAAGTGGGTATTCTCGCTTGTGGTTATGGGTATGAGTGGGTACTCTCCTGTGAGTATTGGTATGGGCAGGTACTCTCTCCTGTGGGTATGGGTATGGATGGGTACTTTCTCCTGTGGGTATGTGTATGGGTGGGTACTCTCTCCTGTGGGAATGGGTATGGTTGGGTACTCTCTCCTGTGGGTATGGGTATGCTCGGGTATTCTCTCCCGAGGGTATGGGAATGGGAGGATACTCTCTCCTGTGGTTATGGGTATGGGTGGTACTCTGTCCTGTAGGTATGTGTACGAGTGGGTACACTGGTGGGAATGGCTATGAGTGGGTATCCTCTCCTGTGGTTCTGGGTACGAGCGAGTCCACTCTCCTGTTGGTACTGATATGAGTGGGTACTCTCTCCTCTGGGTATGGGTATGACTGTGTACTCTGGTGCGAAAGGTGTAAGTGGGTATTCTCTCTAGTGGGTATGGGTATGAGTGGGTACTCTCCTGTGAGTATGGATATGGTTTGGTACTCTGTCCTGTGTGTATGGGTATGGGTGGGTACTCTCTCCTGTGGGTATGTGTATGGGTGGGTACTCTGTCCTGTAGGTATGGGCATGGATGTGTACTTCCTTTTGTGGGTATGGGTATGGGTGGGTATTCTTTCCTGTGGATGTGGGTATGAGAGGGTACACTCTCCTGTGGGTATGTGTAAGAGTGGGTTCTCTGGTCAGCATGGCTATGAGTGGGTATCCTCTCCTGTGGTTATGGTTATGAGCGAATCCTCTCTCCTGTTGGTATTGATATGAGTGGGTCCTCTCTCCTCTGAGTATGGGTATGACTGTGTACTCTGGTGTGAATGGCTGTAAGTGGGTATTCTCTCTTGGGGGTATGGTTATGAGTGGGTAATATCTCCTGAGGGTATGGGCATGGGTGGGTACTCTCTCCTGTGGGTACAGGTATGGGTGGGTACTCTCTCCTGTGGGTATGGGTATGGGTGGATACTCTCTCCTGTGGGTATCGGTATGGGTGGGTACTCTGTCCTGCCGATATTGGTAATAATGTGTCCTCTCTCCTGTGGGTATGGATATGGATGGGTACACTCGCCCGAGGCTATGGGTATGGGTGGGTACTCTCTCATGTGGGTATAGGTATGAGTGGCTACTCTCTCCTGTGGGTATGGGTATGGGTATGGGTGGGTACTCTGTCCTGTCGGTATGGGTATTAATGTGTCCTCTCTCCTGTGGGTATGGATATGGATGGGTACACTCGCCCGAGGCTATGGGTATGGGTGGGTACTCTCTCATGTGGGTGTGAGTATGTGTGGGAACTCTCTCGGTAGGTGTGAGCATGAATGTGTATTCTCTCCTGTGGGTGTGGGTATGTGTGGGCACTCTCTCCTGCGGGTTTGGGTATGAGTGGGTTCTCTCTCCTGTGGGTATGGATATGGGTGGTTACTCTCCCCTGTGGGTATGTGTACAAGTGGGTAATCTGGTGGGCATGGCTATGAGTGGGTATCCTCTCCTGTGGTTATGGGTATGAGTGAGTCCTGTCTCCTGTTGGTATTGATATGAGTGGGTCCTCTCTCCTCTGGAATGGGTATGACTGTGTACTCCGGTGCGAATGGGTGTAAGTGGGTATTCTCTCTTGTGGGTATGGATATGAGTGGGTACTCTCCTGTGGGTATGGGTATGTGTGGGTACCCTCTCATGTGGGTATGGGCATGGGTGGGTACTCTCACCAGTGGGTTTGGGTATGGATAGGTACTCTGTCCTGTGGGTATGGGTGTGGATGGGTACTCTCTCCTGTGGGTATGGGTATGGGAGGGTACTCTCTCCCGAGGGTATGGGTATGGGTGGATACTCTCTCCTGTGGGTATCGCTACGGGTGTTGATGGGCACTCTGTCCTGTAGATACTGGTATTAATGGGTACTCTCTCCTGTGGGTATGGGTATGTGTGGGTACCCTCTCATGTGGGTATGGGCATGGGTGGGTACTCTCACCAGTGGGTTTGGGTATGGATAGGTACTCTGTCCTGTGGGTATGGGTGTGGATGGATACTCTCTCCTGTGGGTATCGCTACGGGTGTTGATGGGCACTCTGTCCTGTAGATACTGGTATTAATGGGTACTCTCTCCTGTGGGTATGGGTATGGGTGGGTATCCTCTCCTCTGGTTATGGGTATGAGCGAGTCCACTCTCCTGTTGTTACTGACATGAGTGGGTCCTCTCTCCTCTGTGTATGGGTATGTCTGTGTACTCTGGTGTGAAAGGTGTAAGTGGGTATTCTCTCTAATGGGTATGGGTCTGAGTGGGTACTCTCCTGTGAGTATGGGTATGGGTAGGTACTCTCTCCTGTGGGTATGGGTATGGGTGGGTACACTGTCCTGTGAGTATGGGTATGGGTAGGTACTCTCTCCTGTGGGTATGCGTATGGGTGGGTACTCTGTCCTGTGGGTATGGGTATGGGTGTGTACTCTCCTGTGAGTATGGGTATGGGTAGGTACTCTCTCCTGTGGGTATGTGTATGGGTGTGTACTCTGTCCTGAGGGTATGGGTATGGGTGGGTACTCTGTCCTGTGGTTATGGGTATGGGTGGGTTCTCTCTCTGTAGGTGTGAGCATGAATGTGTATTCTATCCTGTGGGTATGGGTATGGGTGGGTTCTCTCACCTGTGGGTATGGGTATGGATGGGTAATCTGTCCTGTAGGGATGGCTATGGATGGGTACTTCCTCCTGTGGGCATGGGTCCGACTAGGTATTCTATGCTCTGGGTATGCACATGAGCGAGTATTCTCCCCTGTGGATATGGGGATGAGTGAGTAATCTCTCCTGTGGGTATGTGCACGAGTGGGTAAACTGGTGGGAATGGCTATGAGTGGGTATCCTCTCCTGTGTTTATGGGTATGAGCGAGTCCACTCTCCTGTTGGTACTGATATGAGTGGGTCCTCTCTCCTCTGGGTATGGGTATGACTGTGTACTCTGGTGCGAATGGGTCTAAGTGGGTATTGTCTCTTGTGGGTATGGGTATGAGTGGGTACTATCTCCTGAGGGTATGGGCATGGATGGGTACTCTCTCCTGTGGGTATCTGTATGGGTGGGTACCCTCACCTGTGGGTATGGGTACTGGTGGGTTCTCTCTCCTGTGGGTATGGGTATGGATGGGTATTCTGTCCTGTAGGTATGGCTACGGATGGGCACTTCCTCCTGTGGGTATGGGTACGAGTGAGTTCTCTTGTGGGCATCGCTATGAGTATGTATCATCTCCTGTGGTTATGGGTAAGAGCAAGTCCTCTCTCCTGTAGGTATTGATATGAGTGGGTCCTCTCTCCTCTGGTATGGGTATGACTGTGTACTCTGGTGTGAAAGTTGTAAGTAGGTATTCTCTCCAGTGGGTATGGGTATGAGTGGGTACTCTCCTGTGAGTATGGGTATGGGTAGGTACTCTCTCCAGTGGGTATGGGTATGGGTGGGTACTCTGTCCTGTGGGTATGGGTATTAATGGGTACACTCTCCTATGGGTATGGGTATCGATGGGTACACTCTCCCTAGGCTATGGGTATGGGTGGGTACTCTCTCCTGTGGGTGTTGGCATGCGTGGGAACTCTCTCAGTAGGTGTGCGCATGATTGTGTATTCTCTCCTGTGGGTGTGGGTATGTGTGGGTACTCTCTCCTGTGGGTGTGGGTATGCGTGGGTTCTCTCACCCGTGGGTTTTGGTATGGATGTGTACTCTGTCCTGTCGGTATGGGTATGGATGGGTACTCTCTCCCGAGAGTATATGTCTGGGTGGGTACTCTCTCCTGTGGGTATGGGTATGGGTGGGTACTCTCTCCTGTGGGTATGGGTATGGGTGGATACTCTCTCCTATGGGTATGGGTATGGGTGTGTACTCTGTCCTGTGGTTATGGGTATGGATGGGTACTCTCTCCTGTGGGTATTGGTATGAGTGTGTACTCTCTCCCAAGGGTATGGGTATGGGTGGGTACTCAGTCCTGTGGGTATGGGTGTGGGTGGGTACTATCTCCTGTGGGTATGGGCATGGGTGGGTACTCTCTCCCAAGGCTATGTGTATGGGTACTCTCTCCTGTGGGTATATGTATTGATGGGCCTCTGTCCTGTCGGTATGGGTATTCATGGGTATTCTCTCCTGTGGGTATGGGGATGGATGGGTACACTCTCCCGAGACAATGTGTATGGGTGGGTACTCTCTCATGTGGGTATGGCTATGGGTGGGTACTCTCTCCTGCGGGTATGGGTATGGATGGGTACTCTGTCCTGTAGGTATGGGTATGGATGGGTACTTTCTCCTGTGGGTATGGGTATGGGTGGGTACTCTGTCCTGTGGGTATGGGTATGGATGTGTACTCTCTCCAGTGCATATGGTTATGAGTGGGTGCTCTCTCCCGAGGGTATGGGTATGGGTGGGTACTCTGTCCTGTGCATATGGGTATTGTTGGGTACTCTCTCCTGTGTGTATGGGTATGGGTGGGTACACTCTCCGGTGGGTATGGGTATGGGTGGGTACTCTCTCGGTAGGTGTGAGCATGAATGTGTATTCTATCTTGTGGGTATGTGTATGGGTGTGTTCTCTCTCCTGTAGGTATGGGTATGGATGGGTACTTCCTTTTATGGGTATGGGTATGGGTGGGTACTCTTTCCTGTGGATGTGGGTATGAGTAGGTACACTCTTCTTTGGGTATGTGTACGAGTGGGTTCTCTGGTCAGCATGGCTATGAGTGGGTATCCTCTCCTGTGGTTATGGTTATGAGCGAGACCTCTCTCCTGTTGGTATTGATATGAGTGGGTCCTCTCTCCTCTGGGTATGGGTATGACTGTGTACTCTGGGGCAAATAGGTGTAAGTGGGTATTCTCTCTTGTGGGTATTGTTATGATTGGGTAATATCTCCTGAGGGTATGGGCATGGATGGGTACTCTCTCCTGTGGTTATGGGTATGGGTGGGTACTCTCTCCTGTCAGTATGGGTAATAGTGGGTACTCTCACCTGTGGATATAGATATGGGTGGTACTCTATCCTGTGGGCATGTGTATGGATGGGTACTCTGTCCTGTAGGTATGGTTATGGATGGGTACGTCCTCCTGTGGGTATGGGTAATAGGGGGTACTCTCTCCTGTGGGTATGGGTACGGGTGGGTACTCTCTCCTGTGGTTATGGGTAATGGTGTTTACTCTCTCCTGTGTGTATGTGTATGGCTGTGGACTCTCTCCTGTGGGTATGGATATGGGTGTGTACTCTCACGTGTGGATATGGGTATGGGTGGATACTCCCTCGTGTGGGTATAGATATGGGTGGGTACTCTCTGTGTGGGTATGGTTATGGGTTGGTCCTCTCTCCAATTGGTATGTGTATGGATGGGACCTCTGTCCTGTAGGTATGGGTATGGATGGGTACGTCCTCCTGTGGGTATGGGTATTAATGGGTACTCTCTCCTGTGGGTATGGGTATCGGTGGGTACTCTGACCTGTGGGTATGGGCATGTATGGGTACTCTCTGCTGTGGGTATGGGTACGTGTGGGTTCTCACTCCTGTGGGTATGGGTATGGGTGGGTACTCTGTCCTGTGGGTATGGATATGTGTGGGTACTCTCTCCTGTGGGTATGGGTATGGATGGGTACTCTGTTCTGTAGGTATGGGTATGGGTGGGTACTTTCTCCTGTGGTTATTGGTATGGATGAGTACACTCTCCCGAGGCTGTGGGTATGGGTACTCTCTCCTGTGGGTATCGGTATGGGTGGGTGCTCTCTCCTGATTGTATGGGTATTTATGGGCAATCTGTACTGTTGGTAAGGGTATTAATGGGTACTCTGTCCTGTGGGTATGGGTATGGATGGGTACTCTCTCCTGTGGGTATGGGTATGAGTGGGTACTCTCTCCCGAGGGTATGGGTATGGGTATGGGTGGGTACTCTGTGCTGTGGGTATGGGTATGGGTGGGTACTCTCTCCTGTGGGTATGGGAATGGGTGGGTACACTCTCCTGAGGCTATAGTTATGGGTAATCTCTCCTGTGGGTTTGTGTATTAATGGGTACCCTGTCCTGTCGGTATGGGTATTCATGGGTACTCTCTCCTGTGGGTATGGGGATGGATGGGTACACTCTCCTGAGGCAAAGTGTATGGGTGGGTACTCTCTCATTTGGTTATGGGTATGGATGGGGACTCTGTCCTGTAGGTATGGGTATGGATGGGTACTTTCTCCTGTGGGTATGGGTATGGGTGGGTAGTCTCTCCTGTGGTTATTGGTATGGATGGGCACAATCTCCCGAGGCTATAGGTATGGGTACTCTCTCCTGTGGGTATCGGTATGGGTGGGTACTCTCTCCTGAGGGTATGTGTATTGATGGGTACTCTGTTCTGTTGGTATGGGTATTAATGGGTACTCTCTCCTGTTGGTATGGGTATGGACAGGAACTCTCACCAATGGGTTTAGGTATGGATTGGTACTCTGTTCTGTGGGTATGGGTATGAGTGGGTGCTCTCTCCCGAGGGTATGTGTATGGGTGGGTACTCTCTCCTGTGGGTATGGGTATGGATGGGTACTCTCTTGTGTGGGTATGTGTACGAGTGGGTACTCTGGTGGGCATGGCTATGAGTGGATATTCTCTCCTGTGGTTATGGGTATGAGCGAGTCCACTCTCCTGTTGATACTGATATTAGTGGGTCCTCACTCCTCTGGGTATGGGTATGACTGTGTAATCTAGTGCGAAATGTGTAAGTGGGTATTCTCTCTAGTGGGTATGGGTATGAGTGGGTACTCTCCTGTGAGTATGGGTATGGTTGGGTACTCTGTCCTGTGGGTATGGGTATGGGTGGGTACTCTCTCCTGTGGGTATGTGTATGGGTGGGTACTCTGTCCTGTAGGTATGGGCATGGATGTGTACTTCCTTTTATGGGTATGGGTATGGGTGGGTATTCTTTCCTGTGGATGTGGGTTTGAGAGGGTACACTCTCCTGTGAGTATGTGTACGAGTGGGTACTCTGATGGGCATGGCTATGAGTGGGTATCCTCTCCTGTGGTTATGGGTATGAGTGATTCCTCTCTCCTGTTGGTATTGATATGAATGGGTCCTCTCTCCTCTGGGTATGGGTATAGGTGGATACCGTCCTGTGGGTATGGGTACGGGTGGGTACTCTGTCCTGTGGGTATGGGTATGGGTGGGGACGCTCTTCTGTGGGTATGGATATGAATTGGTGCCCTGGTGGGCATGGATATTGCACCTGTGGTTATGGACATGAGTAAGTACTCTCCTCCTGGTATGAGTATTAGTGGGCACTCTCTTCTGTCGGATTGGGTATGAGTGAGTATCTGGTGGGCATGGGTCCGACTGGGTATTCTATGCTCTGGGTCTGCATATGAGTGAGTATTCTCCCCTGTGGATATGGGTATGAGTGAGTAATCTCTCCTGTGGGTATGTGTACGGATGGGTACTTCCTCCTGTGGGTATGGGTATGGGTGGGTACTCTCTCCTGTGGATATGGCTACGAGTGGGTACACTGGTGGGCATTGCTATGTGTATGGACGGGTACCCTCACCTGTGGGTATGGGTACAGGTGGGTACTCTCTTCTGTGCTTATGGGCTTAGATGGGTACTCTCTCCTGAGGGTATGGGCATGGATGGGTACTCTCTCCTGTGGGTATGTGAATGTGTGGGTACTTTCTACTGTGGGTATGGATATGGGTGGGTACTCTCTCCTGTGGGTATGGGTATGGATAGGTACACTATCCCGATGCTATGGGTATGGGTGGGTACTCTGTCCTGTAGGTATGGGTATGGATGTGTACGTCCTCCTGTGGGTATGGGTATTGATGGGTACTATGTCCTGTCGGTATGGGTATGAATGGGTACTCTGTCCTGTGGGTATTGGTGTGGATGGGTGCACTCTCCCGGGGTGGGTACTCTCTCATGTGGGTATGGGTATGGTGGGTACTCTCTCCTGTGGATTTGGGTATGGATGGGTACTCTGTCCTGTGGTTATGGGTATGGATGGGGACTCTGTCCTGGAGGTACGTGTATGGATGGGTACTTCCTCCTGTAGGTATGGGTATGGGTGGGTACTCTCTCCTGAGGATATGGCTATGTGGGTACTCTCCCCTGTGGGTATGTGTATGAGTGGGTACTCTGATGGGCATAGCTATGAGTGGGTATCCTCTCCTGTGGTTATGGGTATGAGTGAGTCCTCTCTCCTGTTGGTATTGATATGAGTGGGTCCTCACTCCTCTGGGTATGTGTATGGGTGGGTACTCTCTCCTGTGGGTATGAGTATGGGTAGGTACCCTGTCCTGTGGGTATAGGTAAGGGTGGGTACGCTGTCCTGTGGGTATGGGTATGTGTCGGTACACTTTCCTATGGGTAAGGGTATGAGTGGGGACGCTCTTCTGTGGGTATGGATATGAATTGGTGCCCTGGTGGGCATGGATATTGCACCTGTGGTTATGGACATGAGTAAGTACTCTCCTCCTGGTATGAGTATTAGTGGGCACTCTCTTCTGTCGGATTGGGTATGAGTGAGTATCTGGTGGGCATGGGTCCGACTGGGTATTCTATGCTCTGGGTCTGCATATGAGTGAGTATTCTCCCCTGTGGATATGGGTATGAGTGAGTAATCTCTTCTGTGGGTATTTGTACGGGTGGGTACTCTCTTCTGTGGTTATGGGCTTGGATGGGTACTCTCTTCTGTGGTTATGGGCTTGGATGGGTACTCTCTCCTGTGGGTATGTGTATGTGTGGGTACTTTCTCCTATGGGTATGGCGTGGCTATGAGTGGGTATCCTCTCCTGTGGTTATGGGTATGAGCGAGTCCTGTCTACTTTTGGTATTGATATGAGTGTCTCCTCTCTCCTCTGGGTATGCGTATGGCTGTGTTCTCTGGTGCGAATGGGTCTAAGTGGGTATTCTCTCTTGTGGGTATGGTTATGAGTGGGTAATATCTCCTGAGGGTATGGGCATGGATGGGTACTCACTCCTGTGGGTATGAGTATGGGTGGGTACTCTCTCCTGTGAGTATGGGTATGGGTGGGTACCCTCACCTGAGGGTATGGGTACGGGTGGGTACTCTCTTCTGTGGTTATGGGCTTGGATGGGTACTCTCTCCTGAGGGTATGGTCATGGATGGGTACTCTCTCCTGTGGGTATGTGTATGTGTGGGTACTCTCTCCTGTGGGTATGGGTTTGTGTGGGTACTCTCTCCCGAGGGTATGGGTATGGGTGGATACTCTTTCCTGTGCATGTGGGTATGGATGGGTACTCAGTCCTGTGGGTATGGGTATGGGTGGGTACACTGTCCTGTGAGTATGTGTATTGAAGTGTACTCTGTCCTGTCGGTATGGTTATTAATGGGTACTCTGTCCTGTCGGTATGGGTATTAATGGGTACTTTCCCCTGTGGGTATGGGTATGGATAGGTACACTATCCCGAGGCTATGGGTATGGGTGGGTACTCTCTCCTGTTGTTATGGGTATGAGTGGGTAGTCTCTCCCGAGTATATGGGTATGGGTGGGTACTCTGTCCTGTGGGTATGGGTAAGGGTGGATACACTCTCCTGTGGGTATGGGTATGGGTGGGTACTCTCTCGGTAGGTGTGAGCATGAATGTGTGAGCATCTCTGTCCTGTAGGTATGAGTATGGATGGGTACTTCCTCCTGTGGGTATGGGTATGGGTAGGTATTCATTCCTGTGGATGTGTGAATGAGAGGGTACACTCTCCTGTGGGTATGTGTACGAGTGGGTACTCTGGTGGGCATGGCGAGTATGAGCGAGTCCTCTCTCCTGTTGGTATTGATATGAGTGGCTCCTCTCTCCTCTGGGTATGGGTATGACTGTGTACTCTGGTGCAAATAGGTGTAAGTTGGCATTCTCTCTTGTGGGTATTGTTATGAGTGGGTAATATCTCCTGAGGGTATGGGCATGGATGGGTACTCTCTCCTGTGGGTATGGGTAACAGTGGGTACTCTCACCTGTTGGTATGGGTATGGATGGGTACGTCCTCCTGTGGGTATGGGTAATAGTGGGTACTCTCTCCTGTGGGTATGGGTATGGGTGGTACTCTATCCTGTGGGTATGTCTATGGGTGGGTACTCTGTCCTGGAGGTATGGGTATGGATGGGTACTTCCTCCTGTGGGTATGGGCATAAGTGGGTATACTCTCCTGTGGATATCTGTACGAGTGGGTACTCTGGTGGGAATAGCTATCAGTGGGTATCCTCTCCTGTGGTTCTGGGTACGAGCGAGTCCACTCTCATGTTGGTACTGAGATGAGTGAGTCCTCTCTCCTCTGGGTATGGGTATGACTGTGTAATCTAGTGCGAAAGGTGTAAGTGGGTATTCTCTCTAGTGGGTATGGGTATGAGTGGATACTCTCTTGTGAGTATGGGTATGGATGGGTACTCTCTCCTGAAGGTATGGGTATGGGTGGATACTCACTCCTGTGGATATGGGTATGGATGAGTACACTCACCCGAGGCTATGGGTATGGGTGGGTATTCTCTCCTGTGGGTATGTGCATGGGTGGGTACTCTCACCTGTGGATATGGGTATGGGTGGATACTCTGTCTTGTGGGTATAGATATGGGTGGGTACACTCTCCTGTGGGTATGGGTATGGGTTGGTACTCTCTCCAGTTGGTATGTGTATGGATGGGACCTCTGTCCTGTAGGTATGAGTATGGATGGGTACTCTCTCCTGTGGGTATGGGTATTAATGGGTACTCTCTCCTGTGGGTATGGGTATGTGTGGGTAGTCTCTCCTGTGGGTATGGGTATGGGTGGGGACTCTCTCCTGTGGTTATGGGTATGGGTGGGTACTCTCTCCTGCGGGTATGGGGATAGATGGGTACTTTCTCCTGTGGGTATTGGTATGGATGGCTACACTCTCCCGAGGCTATGGGTATGGGTACTCTCTCCTGTGGGTATCGGTATGGGTGGGTACTCTCTCCTTTTGGTATCTGTATTGATTGGTACTCTGTCTTGTCGGTATGGGTATTAATGGGTACTCTCTCCTCTGGGTATTGGTATGGATGGGTACCCTCTCCCGAGGCAATGTGTATGGGTGGGGACTCTCCTGTGGGTATAGGTGTAGGTGGGTACTCTCTCCTGTAGGTATGGGGATGGATGGGTACTCTGTCCTGTAGGTATGGGTATGGATGGGTACCTTCTCCTGTGGGTTTTTGTATGGGTGGGTACTCTCTCCAGTGAGTATTGGTATGGATGGCTACACTCTCCCGAGGCTATGGGTATGGGTACTCTCTCCTGTGGGTATCGGTATGTGTGGGTACTCTCTCCTGTTGGTATCTGTATTGATTGGTACTCTGTCCTGTCAGTATGGGTATTAATGGGTACTCTCTCCTCTGGGTATTGGTATGGATGGGTACCCTCTCCCGAGGCAATGTGTATGAGTGGGTACTTTCTCCTGTGGGTTTGGGTATGGATGGGTACTCTGTCCTGTGGGTATGGGTATGGATGGGTACTCTCTCCTGTGGGTTTGGGTATGGATGGGTACTCTCTCCTGTGGGTATGGGTATGGGTGTGTACTCTCTCCTGTGGGTTTGGGTATGGATGGGTACTCTGTCCTGTGGGTATGGGTATGGATGGGTACTCTCTCCTGTGGTTCTGTGTATGGATGGGGACTCTATCCTGTTGGTATGTGTATGGGTGGGTACTCTCTCTTGTGGGTATGTGTACAAGTGGGTAATTTGTTGGGCATGGCTATGAGTGGGTATCCTCTCCTGTGGTTATGGGTATGAGCGAGTCCTGTCTCCTGTTGGTATTGATATGAATGGGTCCTTTCTCCTCTGAGTATGGGTATGACTGTGTACTTTGGTGCAAATAGGTGTAAGTTGGCATTCTCTCTTGTGTGTATGGTTATGAGTGGGTAGTATCTCCTGAGGGTATGGGCATGGATGGGTACTCTCTCCTGTGGGTATGTGTATGGGTGGGTACTCTCTCCTGTGGGTATGGGTATGGATGGGTACTCATTCCTGTGGTTATGGGTATGGGTGGGTACTCTCTCCTGTGGGTTTTTGTATGGGTGGGTACTCTCTCCAGTGAGTATTGGTATGGATGGCTACACTCTCCCGAGGCTATGGGTATGGGTACTCTCTCCTGTGGGTATCGGTATGTGTGGGTACTCTCTCCTGTTGGTATCTGTATTGATTGGTACTCTGTCCTGTCAGTATGGGTATTAATGGGTACTCTCTCCTCTGGGTATTGGTATGGATGGGTACCCTCTCCCGAGGCAATGTGTATGAGTGGGTACTTTCTCCTGTGGGTTTGGGTATGGATGGGTACTCTGTCCTGTGGGTATGGGTATGGATGGGTACTCTCTCCTGTGGGTTTGGGTATGGATGGGTACTCTCTCCTGTGGGTATGGGTATGGGTGTGTACTCTCTCCTGTGGGTTTGGGTATGGATGGGTACTCTGTCCTGTGGGTATGGGTATGGATGGGTACTCTCTCCTGTGGTTCTGTGTATGGATGGGGACTCTATCCTGTTGGTATGTGTATGGGTGGGTACTCTCTCTTGTGGGTATGTGTACAAGTGGGTAATTTGTTGGGCATGGCTATGAGTGGGTATCCTCTCCTGTGGTTATGGGTATGAGCGAGTCCTGTCTCCTGTTGGTATTGATATGAATGGGTCCTTTCTCCTCTGAGTATGGGTATGACTGTGTACTTTGGTGCAAATAGGTGTAAGTTGGCATTCTCTCTTGTGTGTATGGTTATGAGTGGGTAGTATCTCCTGAGGGTATGGGCATGGATGGGTACTCTCTCCTGTGGGTATGTGTATGGGTGGGTACTCTCTCCTGTGGGTATGGGTATGGATGGGTACTCAGTCCTGTGGGTATGGGTATGGGTGGGTACCCTCACCCTTGATTATGGGTACGGGTGGGTACTCTCTTCTGTGGTTATGGGCTTGGATGGGCACTATCTCCTGAGGGTATGGGCATGGATGTGTACTTCCTTTTGTGGGTATGGGTATGGGTGGGTACTCTTTCCTGTGGATATGGGTATGAGAGGGTACACTCTCCTGTGGGTATGTGTACGAGTGGGTACTCTGGTGGGCATGGCTATGAGTGGGTATCCTCTCCTGTGGTTATGGGTATGGGTGGGTTCTCTGTACTGTTGGTATGGGTATGGAGGGGTACTCCCTCCTGTGGGTATAGGTATGGATGGGTACACTCTCCCGAGCCTATGGGTATGGGTGGGTACTCTCTTCTGTGGGTGTGGGTATGCGTGGGAACTCTCTCGGTAGGTGTGAGCATGAATGTGTATTCTCTCCTGTGGGTGTGGGTATGTGTGGGTACTCTCTCCTGCAGGTTTGGGTATGAGTGGGTTCTCTCTCCTGTGGGTGTGGATAATGGTGGTTACTCTCCCCTGTGGGTATGTGTACGAGAGGGTAATCTGGTGGGCATGTCTATGAGTGGGTATCCTCTCCTGTGGTTATGGGTATGAGCGAGTCCTGTCTCATGTTGGTATTGATATGAGTGGGTCCTCTCTCCTTAGGGTATGGGTATGACTGTGTAATCTAGTGTGAAATGTGTAAGTGGGTATTCTCTCTAGTGAGTGTGGGTATGAGTGGGTACTCTCCTGTGAGTATGGGTATGGATGGGTACTCTCTCCTGAGGGTATGGGTATGGGTGGGTATTCTGTCCTGTGGTTATGGGTATGGGTGGGGACTCTCACTTGCGGGTATGGGTAACGAAGGGTACTCTTTCCTGTGTGTATGGGTATGGGTGGGGACTCTCTACATTGGGTATGGATATGGGTGTATACTCACTCTGGTGGGAATGGGTATGGATGGGTACACTCACACCAGGCTATGGGTATGGGTGGGTACTCTCTCCTGTGGGTATGGGTATGGATGGGTACGTCCTCCTGTGGGTATGGGTATTAATGGGTACTCTCTCCTGTGGTTATTGGTATGGATGGGTACACTCTCCCGAAGATATGGGTATGGGTACTCTCTCCTGTGGGTATGTGTATGTGTGGGTACTTTCTCCTGTGGGTATGGATATGGGTGAGTACTCTCTCCTGAGCGTATGGGCATGTATGGATACACTCTCCTGTGGGTGTGGTTTTGTGTCGGTACTCTCTCCCGAGGGTATGGGTATGAGTGGGTACTCTCTCCTGTGGGTATGGGTAACAGTGGGTACTCTCACCTGTTGGTATGGGTATGGATGGGTTCTCTGTCCTGTAGGTATGGGTATGGATAGGTACTTCCTCCTGTGGGTATGGGCATAAGTGGGTACACTCTCCTGTGGATATCTGTACGAGTGGGTATTCTGGTGGGAATAGCTATCAGTGGGTATCCTCTCCTGTGGTTCTGGGTATGAGTGAGTCCACTCTCCTGTTGGTACTGATATGACTGAGTCCTCTCTCCTCTGGGTATGGGTACGACTGTGTAATCTAGTGCAAAAGGTGTAAGTGGATATTCTCTCTAGTGGGTATGGGTATGAGTGGGTATCCTCTCCTGTGGTTATGGGAATGAGTGAGTCCTCTCTCCTGTTGTTACTGATATGAATGGGTCGTCTCTCCTCTGGGTATGGGTATGACTGTGTACTTTGGTGCAAATGGGTGTAAGTGGGTATTCTCTCTTGTGTGTATGGTTATGAGTGGGTAATATCTCCTGAGGGTATGGGCATTGATGGGCACTCTCTCCTGTGGGTAAGTGTATGGATGGGTACTCACTCCTGTGGGTATGAGTATAGGTGGGTACTCTCTGCTGTGGTCATGGCTATGAGTGGGTATCTTCTCCTGTGGTTATGGGAATGAGTGAGTCCTCTCTCCTGTTGTTATTGATATGAATGGATCGTCTCTCCTCTGGGTATGGGTATGACTGTGTACTTTGGTGCAAATGGGTGTAAGTGGGTATTCTCTCTTGTGTGTATGGTTATGAGTGGGTAGTATCTCCTGAGGGTATGGGCATGGATGGGTACTCTCTCCTGTGGGTATGGGTATGGATGGGTACTGGGTCCTGTAGGTATGGGTATGGATGGGTACGTCCTCCTGTGGGTATGGGTATGGGTGGTACTCTATCCTGTGGGTATGTCTATGGGTGGGTACTCTGTCCTGGAGGTATGGGTATGGATGGGTACTTCCTCCTGTGGGTATGGGCATAAGTGGGTATACTCTCCTGTGGATATCTGTACGAGTGGGTACTCTGGTGGGAATAGCTATCAGTGGGTATCCTCTCCTGTGGTTCTGGGTACGAGCGAGTCCACTCTCATGTTGGTACTGAGATGAGTGAGTCCTCTCTCCTCTGGGTATGGGTGTGACTGTGTAATCTAGTGCGAAAGGTGTAAGTGGGTATTCTTTCTAGTGGGTATGGGAATGAGTGGGTACTCTCCTGTGAGTATGGGAATGGATGGGTACTCTCTCCTGAAGGTATGGGTATGGGTGGGTACTCACTCCTGTGGGTATGGGTATGGATGCGTACGCTCACCCGAGGCTATGGGTATCGGTGGGTATTCTCTCCTGTGGGTATGAGTATGGGTGGGTACTCTCACCTGTGGATATGGGTATGGGTGAATACTCTCTCGTGTGGGTATAGATATGGGTGGGTACACTCTCCTGTGGGTATGTGTATGGGTGGGTACTCTCACCTGTGGATATGGGTATGGGTGAATACTCTATCGTGTGGGTATAGATATGGGTGGGTACACTCTCCTGTGGTTATGGGTATGGGTGGGTACTCTCTCCTGTGGATATGGATATGAGTGGGTACTCTCCCCTGTGGGTATGTGTACGAGTGGGTAATCTGTTGGGCATGGCTATGAGAGGGTATCCTCACCTGTGGTTATGGGTATGAGCGATTCCTCTCTCCTGTTGGTATTGTTATGAGTGGGTCCTTTCTCCTCTGAGTATGGGTATGACTGTGTTCTCTGGTGCAAATGGGTGTAAGTGGGCATTCTCTCTTGTGGGTATTGTTATGAGTGGGTAATATCTCCTGAGGGTATGGGCATGGATGGGTACTCTCTCCTGTGGGTATGGGTAACAGTGGGTACTCTCACCTGTTGGTATGGGTATGGATGGGTACTCTGTCCTGTAGGTATGGGTATGGATGGGTACTCTGTCCTGTAGGTATGGGTATGGATGGGTACGTCCTCCTGTGGGTATGGGCATGGGTGGATACTCACCTCTGTGGGTATGGGTATGGATGCGTACACTCACCCGAGGCTATGGGTATGGGTGGGTATTCTCTCCTGTGTGTATGTGTATGGGTGGGTACTCTCACCTGTGGATATGGGTATGGGTGAATACTCTCTCGTGTGGGTATAGATATGTGGGGGTACACTCTCCTGTGGGTATGGGTATGAGTTGGTACTCTCTCCAGTTGGTATGTGTATGGATGGGACCTCTGTCCTGTAGGTATGGGTATGGATGGGTACTCTCTCCTGTGGGTATGGGTATTAATGGGTACTCCCTCCTGTGGGTATGGGTATGTGTGGGTACTCTCTCCTGTGGGTATGGGTATGGATGGGGACTCTCTCCTGTGGTTATGGGTATACGTGGGTACTCTCTCCTGCGGGTATGGGTATGGATGGGTAATCTCTCCTGTGGGTATGGGTATGGATGGGTACTCTGTCCTGTAGGTATGGGTATGGATGGGTACTTTCTCCTGTGGGTTTGGGTATGGGTGGGTACTCTCTCCTGTGGGTATTGGTATGGATGGCTGCACTCTCCCGAGGCTATGGGTATGGGTACTCTCTCCTGTGGGTATCGGTATGGGTGGGTACTCTCTCCTGTTGGTATCTGTATTGATTGGTACTCTGTCTTGTCGGTATGGGTATTAATGGGTACTCTCTCCTCTGGGTATTGGTATGGATGGGTACACTCTCCTGTGGTTATGGGTATGGGTGGGTACTCTCTCCTGTGGATATGGATATGAGTGGGTACTCTCCCCTGTGGGTATGTGTACGAGTGGGTAATCTGTTGGGCATGGCTATGAGTGGGTATCCTCTCCTGTGGTTATGGGTATGAGCGATTCCTCTCTCCTGTTGGTATTGTTATGAGTGGGTCCTTTCTCCTCTGAGTATGGGTATGACTGTGTTCTCTGGTGCAAATGGGTGTAAGTGGGCATTCTCTCTTGTGGGTATTGTTATGAGTGGGTAATATCTCCTGAGGGTATGGGCATGGATGGTTACTCTCTCCTGTGGGTATGGGTAACAGTGGGTACTCTCACCTGTTGGTATGGGTATGGATGGGTACTCTGTCCTGTAGGTATGGGTATGGATGGGTACGTCCTCCTGTGGGTATGGGTATGGGTGGATACTCACCTCTGTGGGTATGGGTATGGATGCGTACACTCACCCGAGGCTGTGGGTATGGGTGGGTATTCTCTCCTGTGTGTATGTGTATGGGTGGGTACTCTCACCTGTGGATATGGGTATGGATGGGTACTCTCTCCTGTGGGTATGGGTATGGATGGGTACTCTCTCCTGTGGGTATGGGTATGGGTGGGTACTCTCTCCTGTTGATATGGATATGAGTGGGTACTCTCCCCTGTGGGTATGTGTACGAGTGGGTAATCTGTTGGGCATGGCTATGAGTGGGTATCCTCTCCTGTGGTTATGGGTATGAGCGATTCCTCTCTCCTGTTGGTATTGCTATGAGTGGGTCCTTTCTCCTCTGGTATGACTGTGTTCTCTGGTGCAAATGGGTGTAAGTGGGCATTCTCTCTTGTGGGTATTGTTATGAGTGGGTAATATCTCCTGAGGGTATGGGCATGGATGGGTACTCTCTCCTGTGGGTATGGGTAACAGTGGGTACTCACACCCGTTGGTATGGGTATGGATGGGTACTCTGTCCTGTAGGTATGGGTATGGATGGGTATGTCCTCCTGTGGGTATGGGCATGGGTGGATACTCACCTCTGTGGGTATGGGTATGGATGCGTACACTCACCCGAGGCTATGGGTATGGGTGGGTATTCTCTCCTGTGTGTATGTGTATGGGTGGGTACTCTCACCTGTGGATATGGGTATGGGTGAATACTCTCTCGTGTGGGTATAGATATGGGTGGGTACACTCTCCTGTGGGTATGTGTATGGGTGGGTACTCTCACCTGTGGATATGGGTATGGGTGAATACTCTCTCGTGTGGGTATAGATATGTGTGGGTACACTCTCCTGTGGGTATGGGTATGAGTTGGTACTCTCTCCAGTTGGTATGTGTATGGATGGGACCTCTGTCCTGTAGGTATGGGTATGGATGGGTACTCTCTCCTGTGGGTATGTGTACGAGTGGGTAATCTGTTGGGCATGGCTATGAGAGGGTATCCTCTCCTGTGGTTATGGGTATGAGCGATTCCTCTCTCCTGTTGGTATTGTTATGAGTGGGTCCTTTCTCCTCTGAGTATGGGTATGACTGTGTTCTCTGGTGCAAATGGGTGTAAGTGGGCATTCTCTCTTGTGGGTATTGTTATGAGTGGGTAATATCTCCTGAGGGTATGGGCGTGGATGGGTACTCTCTCCTGTGGGTATGGGTAACAGTGGGTACTCTCACCTGTTGGTATGGGTATGGATGGGTACTCTGTCCTGTAGGTATGGGTATGGATGGGTACGTCCTCCTGTGGGTATGGGTATGGGTGGATACTCACCTCTGTGGGTATGGGTATGGATGCGTACACTCACCCGAGGCTATGGGTATGGGTGGGTATTCTCTCCTGTGTGTATGTGTATGGGTGGGTACTCTCACCTGTGGATATGGGTATGGATGGGTACTCTCTCCTGTGGGTATGGGTATGGATGGGTACTCTCTCCTGTGGGTATGGGTATGGGTGGGTACTCTCTCCTGTGGATATGGATATGAGTGGGTACTCTCCCCTGTGGGTATGTGTACGAGTGGGTAATCTGTTGGGCATGGCTATGAGTGGGTATCCTCTCCTGTGGTTATGGGTATGAGCGATTCCTCTCTCCTGTTGGTATTGTTATGAGTGGGTCCTTTCTCCTCTGGTATGACTGTGTTCTCTGGTGCAAATGGGTGTAAGTGGGCATTCTCTCTTGTGGGTATTGTTATGAGTGGGTAATATCTCCTGAGGGTATGGGCATGGATGGGTACTCTCTCCTGTGGGTATGGGTAACAGTGGGTACTCTCACCTGTTGGTATGGGTATGGATGGGTACTCTGTCCTGTAGGTATGGGTATGGATGGGTACGTCCTCCTGTGGGTATGGGTATGGGTGGATACTCACCTCTGTGGGTATGGGTATGGATGCGTACACTCACCCGAGGCTATGGGTATGGGTGGGTATTCTCTCCTGTGTGTATGTGTATGGGTGGGTACTCTCACCTGTGGATAGGGGTATGGATGGGTACTCTCTCCTGTGGGTATGGGTATGGATGGGTACTCTCTCCTGTGGGTATGTGTATGGGTGGGTACTCTCACCTGTGGATATGGATATGGGTGGGTACTCTCTCCTGTGGATATGGATATGAGTGGGTACTCTCCCCTGTGGGTATGTGTACGAGTGGGTAATATGTTGGGCATGGCTATGAGTGGGTATCCTCTCCTGTGGTTATGGGTATGAGCGATTCCTCTCTCCTGTTGGTATTGTTATGAGTGGGTCCTTTCTCCTCTGAGTATGGGTATGACTGTGTTCTCTGGTGCAAATGGGTGTAAGTGGGCATTCCCTCTTGTGGGTATTGTTATGAGTGGGTAATATCTCCTGAGGGTATGGGCATGGGTGGGTACTCTCTCCTGTGGGTATTGGTATGGATGGCTGCACTCTCCCGAGGCTATGGGTATGGGTACTCTCTCCTGTGGGTATCGGTATGGGTGGGTACTCTCTCCTGTTGGTATCTGTATTGATTGGTACTCTGTCTTGTCGGTATGGGTATTAATGGGTACTCTCTCCTCTGGGTATTGGTATGGATGGGTACACTCTCCTGTGGTTATGGGTATGGGTGGGTACTCTCTCCTGTGGATATGGATATGAGTGGGTACTCTCCCCTGTGGGTATGTGTACGAGTGGGTAATCTGTTGGGCATGGCTATGAGTGGGTATCCTCTCCTGTGGTTATGGGTATGAGCGATTCCTCTCTCCTGTTGGTATTGTTATGAGTGGGTCCTTTCTCCTCTGAGTATGGGTATGACTGTGTTCTCTGGTGCAAATGGGTGTAAGTGGGCATTCTCTCTTGTGGGTATTGTTATGAGTGGGTAATATCTCCTGAGGGTATGGGCATGGATGGGTACTCTCTCCTGTGGGTATGGGTAACAGTGGGTACTCTCACCTGTTGGTATGGGTATGGATGGGTACTCTGTCCTGTAGGTATGGGTATGGATGGGTACGTCCTCCTGTGGGTATGGGCATGGGTGGATACTCACCTCTGTGGGTATGGGTATGGATGCGTACACTCACCCGAGGCTATGGGTATGGGTGGGTATTCTCTCCTGTGTGTATGTGTATGGGTGGGTACTCTCACCTGTGGATATGGGTATGGGTGAATACTCTCTCGTGTGGGTATAGATATGGGTGGGTACACTCTCCTGTGGGTATGTGTATGGGTGGGTACTCTCACCTGTGGATATGGGTATGGGTGAATACTCTCTCGTGTGGGTATAGATATGTGTGGGTACACTCTCCTGTGGGTATGGGTATGAGTTGGTACTCTCTCCAGTTGGTATGTGTATGGATGGGACCTCTGTCCTGTAAGTATGGGTATGGATGGGTACTCTCTCCTGTGGGTATGGGTATTAATGGGTACTCCCTCCTGTGGGTATGGGTATGTGTGGGTACACTCTCCTGTGGGTATGGGTATGGATGGGGACTCTCTCCTGTGGCTATGGGTATACGTGGGTACTCTCTCCTGCGGGTATGGGTATGGATGGGTAATCTCTCCTGTGGGTATGGGTATGGATGGGTACTCTGTCCTGTAGGTATGGGTATGGATGGGTACTTTCTCCTGTGGTTTTGGGTATGGGTGGGTACTCTCTCCTGTGGGTATTGGTATGGATGGCTGCACTCTCCCGAGGCTATGGGTATGGGTACTCTCTCCTGTGGGTATCGGTATGGGTGGGTACTCTCTCCTGTTGGTATCTGTATTGATTGGTACTCTGTCTTGTCGGTATGGGTATTAATGGGTACTCTCTCCTCTGGGTATTGGTATGGATGGGTACACTCTCCTGTGGTTATGGGTATGCTTGGGTACTCTCTCCTGTGGATATGGATATGAGTGGGTACTCTCCCCTGTGGGTATGTGTACGAGTGGGTAATCTGTTGGGCATGGCTATGAGTGGGTATCCTCTCCTGTGGTTATGGGTATGAGCGATTCCTCTCTCCTGTTGGTATTGTTATGAGTGGGTCCTTTCTCCTCTGAGTATGGGTATGACTGTGTTCTCTGGTGCAAATGGGTGTAAGTGGGCATTCTCTCTTGTGGGTATTGTTATGAGTGGGTAATATCTCCTGAGGGTATGGGCATGGATGGTTACTCTCTCCTGTGGGTATGGGTAACAGTGGGTGCTCTCACCTGTTGGTATGGGTATGGATGGGTACTCTGTCCTGTAGGTATGGGTATGGATGGGTACGTCCTCCTGTGGGTATGGGTATGGGTGGATACTCACCTCTGTGGGTATGGGTATGGATGCGTACACTCACCCGAGGCTTTGGGTATGGGTGGGTATTCTCTCCTGTGTGTATGTGTATGGGTGGGTACTCTCACCTGTGGATATGGGTATGGATGGGTACTCTCTCCTGTGGGTATGGGTATGGATGGGTACTCTCTCCTGTGGGTATGGGTATGGGTGGGTACTCTCTCCTGTGGATATGGATATGAGTGGGTACTCTCCCCTGTGGGTATGTGTACGAGTGGGTAATCTGTTGGGCATGGCTATGAGTGGGTATCCTCTCCTGTGGTTATGGGTATGAGCCATTCCTCTCTCCTGTTGGTATTGTTATGAGTGGGTCCTTTCTCCTCTGGTATGACTGTGTTCTCTGGTGCAAATGGGTGTAAGTGGGCATTCTCTCTTGTGGGTATTGTTATGAGTGGGTAATATCTCCTGAGGGTATGGGCATGGATGTGTACTCTCTCCTGTGGGTATGGGTAACAGTGGGTACTCACACCCGTTGGTATGGGTATGGATGGGTACTCTGTCCTGTAGGTATGGGTATGGATGGGTATGTCCTCCTGTGGGTATGGGCATGGGTGGATACTCACCTCGGTGGGTATGGGTATGGATGCGTACACTCACCCGAGGCTATGGGTATGGGTGGGTATTCTCTCCTGTGTGTATGTGTATGGGTGGGTACTCTCACCTGTGGATATGGGTATGGGTGAATACTCTCTCGTGTGGGTATAGATATGGGTGGGTACACTCTCCTGTGGGTATGTGTATGGGTGGGTACTCTCACCTGTGGATATGGGTATGGGTGAATACTCTCTCGTGTGGGTATAGATATGTGTGGGTACACTCTCCTGTGGGTATGGGTATGAGTTGGTACTCTCTCCAGTTGGTATGTGTATGGATGGGACCTCTGTCCTGTAGGTATGGGTATGGATGGGTACTCTCTCCTGTGGGTATGTGTACGAGTGGGTAATCTGTTGGGCATGGCTATGAGTGGGTATCCTCTCCTGTGGTTATGGGTATGAGCGATTCCTCTCTCCTGTTGGTATTGTTATGAGTGGGTCCTTTCTCCTCTGAGTATGGGTATGACTGTGTTCTCTGGTGCAAATGGGTGTAAGTGGGCATTCTCTCTTGTGGGTATTGTTATGAGTGGGTAATATCTCCTGAGGGTATGGGCATGGATGGTTACTCTCTCCTGTGGGTATGGGTAACAGTGGGTACTCTCACCTGTTGGTATGGGTATGGATGGGTACTCTGTCCTGTAGGTATGGGTATGGATGGGTACGTCCTCCTGTGGGTATGGGTATGGGTGGATACTCACCTCTGTGGGTATGGGTATGGATGCGTACACTCACCCGAGGCTATGGGTATGGGTGGGTATTCTCTCCTGTGTGTATGTGTATGGGTGGGTACTCTCACCTGTGGATATGGGTATGGATGGGTACTCTCTCCTGTGGGTATGGGTATGGATGGGTACTCTCTCCTGTGGGTATGGGTATGGGTGGGTACTCTCTCCTGTGGATATGGATATGAGTGGGTACTCTCCCCTGTGGGTATGTGTACGAGTGGGTAATCTGTTGGGCATGGCTATGAGTGGGTATCCTCTCCTGTGGTTATGGGTATGAGCCATTCCTCTCTCCTGTTGGTATTGTTATGAGTGGGTCCTTTCTCCTCTGGTATGACTGTGTTCTCTGGTGCAAATGGGTGTAAGTGGGCATTCTCTCTTGTGGGTATTGTTATGAGTGGGTAATATCTCCTGAGGGTATGGGCATGGATGGGTACTCTCTCCTGTGGGTATGGGTAACAGTGGGTACTCACACCCGTTGGTATGGGTATGGATGGGTACTCTGTCCTGTAGGTATGGGTATGGATGGGTACGTCCTCCTGTGGGTATGGGCATGGGTGGATACTCACCTCTGTGGGTATGGGTATGGATGCGTACACTCACCCGAGGCTATGGGTATGGGTGGGTATTCTCTCCTGTGTGTATGTGTATGGGTGGGTACTCTCACCTGTGGATATGGGTATGGGTGAATACTCTCTCGTGTGGGTATAGATATGGGTGGGTACACTCTCCTGTGGGTATGTGTATGGGTGGGTACTCTCACCTGTGGATATGGGTATGGGTGAATACTCTCTCGTGTGGGTATAGATATGTGTGGGTACACTCTCCTGTGGGTATGGGTATGAGTTGGTACTCTCTCCAGTTGGTATGTGTATGGATGGGACCTCTGTCCTGTAAGTATGGGTATGGATGGGTACTCTCTCCTGTGGGTATGGGTATTAATGGGTACTCCCTCCTGTGGGTATGGGTATGTGTGGGTACTCTCTCCTGTGGGTATGGGTATGGATGGGGACTCTCTCCTGTGGTTATGGGTATACGTGGGTACTCTCTCCTGCGGGTATGGGTATGGATGGGTAATCTCTCCTGTGGGTATGGGTATGGATGGGTACTCTGTCCTGTAGGTATGGGTATGGATGGGTACTTTCTCCTGTGGGTTTGGGTATGGGTGGGTACTCTCTCCTGTGGGTATTGGTATGGATGGCTGCACTCTCCCGAGGCTATGGGTATGGGTACTCTCTCCTGTGGGTATCGGTATGGGTGGGTACTCTCTCCTGTTGGTATCTGTATTGATTGGTACTCTGTCTTGTCGGTATGGGTATTAATGGGTACTCTCTCCTCTGGGTATTGGTATGGATGGGTACACTCTCCTGTGGTTATGGGTATGCTTGGGTACTCTCTCCTGTGGATATGGATATGAGTGGGTACTCTCCCCTGTGGGTATGTGTACGAGTGGGTAATCTGTTGGGCATGGCTATGAGTGGGTATCCTCTCCTGTGGTTATGGGTATGAGCGATTCCTCTCTCCTGTTGGTATTGTTATGAGTGGGTCCTTTCTCCTCTGAGTATGGGTATGACTGTGTTCTCTGGTGCAAATGGGTGTAAGTGGGCATTCTCTCTTGTGGGTATTGTTATGAGTGGGTAATATCTCCTGAGGGTATGGGCATGGATGGTTACTCTCTCCTGTGGGTATGGGTAACAGTGGGTACTCTCACCTGTTGGTATGGGTATGGATGGGTACTCTGTCCTGTAGGTATGGGTATGGATGGGTACGTCCTCCTGTGGGTATGGGTATGGGTGGATACTCACCTCTGTGGGTATGGGTATGGATGCGTACACTCACCCGAGGCTATGGGTATGGGTGGGTATTCTCTCCTGTGTGTATGTGTATGGGTGGGTACTCTCACCTGTGGATATGGGTATGGATGGGTACTCTCTCCTGTGGGTATGGGTATGGATGGGTACTCTCTCCTGTGGGTATGGGTATGGGTGGGTACTCTCTCCTGTGGATATGGATATGAGTGGGTACTCTCCCCTGTGGGTATGTGTACGAGTGGGTAATCTGTTGGGCATGGCTATGAGTGGGTATCCTCTCCTGTGGTTATGGGTATGAGCGATTCCTCTCTCCTGTTGGTATTGTTATGAGTGGGTCCTTTCTCCTCTGGTATGACTGTGTTCTCTGGTGCAAATGGGTGTAAGTGGGCATTCTCTCTTGTGGGTATTGTTATGAGTGGGTAATATCTCCTGAGGGTATGGGCATGGATGGGTACTCTCTCCTGTGGGTATGGGTAACAGTGGGTACTCACACCCGTTGGTATGGGTATGGATGGGTACTCTGTCCTGTAGGTATGGGTATGGATGGGTACGTCCTCCTGTGGGTATGGGCATGGGTGGATACTCACCTCGGTGGGTATGGGTATGGATGCGTACACTCACCCGAGGCTATGGGTATGGGTGGGTATTCTCTCCTGTGTGTATGTGTATGGGTGGGTACTCTCACCTGTGGATATGGGTATGGGTGAATACTCTCTCGTGTGGGTATAGATATGGGTGGGTACACTCTCCTGTGGGTATGTGTATGGGTGGGTACTCTCACCTGTGGATATGGGTATGGGTGAATACTCTCTCGTGTGGGTATAGATATGTGTGGGTACACTCTCCTGTGGGTATGGGTATGAGTTGGTACTCTCTCCAGTTGGTATGTGTATGGATGGGACCTCTGTCCTGTAGGTATGGGTATGGATGGGTACTCTCTCCTGTGGGTATGTGTACGAGTGGGTAATCTGTTGGGCATGGCTATGAGTGGGTATCCTCTCCTGTGGTTATGGGTATGAGCGATTCCTCTCTCCTGTTGGTATTGTTATGAGTGGGTCCTTTCTCCTCTGAGTATGGGTATGACTGTGTTCTCTGGTGCAAATGGGTGTAAGTGGGCATTCTCTCTTGTGGGTATTGTTATGAGTGGGTAATATCTCCTGAGGGTATGGGCATGGATGGTTACTCTCTCCTGTGGGTATGGGTAACAGTGGGTACTCTCACCTGTTGGTATGTGTATGGATGGGTACTCTGTCCTGTAGGTATGGGTATGGATGGGTACGTCCTCCTGTGGGTATGGGTATGGGTGGATACTCAGCTCTGTGGGTATGGGTATGGATGCGTACACTCACCCGAGGCTATGGGTATGGGTGGGTATTCTCTCCTGTGTGTATGTGTATGGGTGGGTACTCTCACCTGTGGATATGGGTATGGATGGGTACTCTCTCCTGTGGGTATGGGTATGGATGGGTACTCTCTCCTGTGGGTATGGGTATGGGTGGGTACTCTCTCCTGTGGATATGGATATGAGTGGGTACTCTCCCCTGTGGGTATGTGTACGAGTGGGTAATCTGTTGGGCATGGCTATGAGTGGGTATCTTCTCCTGTGGTTATGGGTATGAGCCATTCCTCTCTCCTGTTGGTATTGTTATGAGTGGGTCCTTTCTCCTCTGGTATGACTGTGTTCTCTGGTGCAAATGGGTGTAAGTGGGCATTCTCTCTTGTGGGTATTGTTATGAGTGGGTAATATCTCCTGAGGGTATGGGCATGGATGGGTACTCTCTCCTGTGGGTATGGGTAACAGTGGGTACTCACACCCGTTGGTATGGGTATGGATGGGTACTCTGTCCTGTAGGTATGGGTATGGATGGGTACGTCCTCCTGTGGGTATGGGCATGGGTGGATACTCACCTCTGTGGGTATGTGTATGGATGCGTACACTCACCCGAGGCTATGGGTATGGGTGGGTATTCTCTCCTGTGTGTATGTGTATGGGTGGGTACTCTCACCTGTGGATATGGGTATGGGTGAATACTCTCTCGTGTGGGTATAGATATGGGTGGGTACACTCTCCTGTGGGTATGTGTATGGGTGGGTACTCTCACCTGTGGATATGGGTATGGGTGAATACTCTCTCGTGTGGGTATAGATATGTGTGGGTACACTCTCCTGTGGGTATGGGTATGAGTTGGTACTCTCTCCAGTTGGTATGTGTATGGATGGGACCTCTGTCCTGTAGGTATGGGTATGGATGGGTACTCTCTCCTGTGGGTATGTGTACGAGTGGGTAATCTGTTGGGCATGGCTATGAGTTGGTATCCTCTCCTGTGGTTATGGGTATGAGCGATTCCTCTCTCCTGTTGGTATTGTTATGAGTGGGTCCTTTCTCCTCTGAGTATGGGTATGACTGTGTTCTCTGGTGCAAATGGGTGTAAGTGGGCATTCTCTCTTGTGGGTATTGTTATGAGTGGGTAATATCTCCTGAGGGTATGGGCATGGATGGGTACTCTCTCCTGTGGGTATGGGTAACAGTGGGTACTCACACCCGTTGGTATGGGTATGGATGGGTACTCTGTCCTGTAGGTATGGGTATGGATGGGTACGTCCTCCTGTGGGTATGGGCATGGGTGGATACTCACCTCTGTGGGTATGGGTATGGATGCGTACACTCACCCGAGGCTATGGGTATGGGTGGGTATTCTCTCCTGTGTGTATGTGTATGGGTGGGTACTCTCACCTGTGGATATGGGTATGGGTGAATACTCTCTCGTGTGGGTATAGATATGGGTGGGTACACTCTCCTGTGGGTATGTGTATGGGTGGGTACTCTCACCTGTGGATATGGGTATGGGTGAATACTCTCTCGTGTGGGTATAGATATGTGTGGGTACACTCTCCTGTGGGTATGGGTATGAGTTGGTACTCTCTCCAGTTGGTATGTGTATGGATGGGACCTCTGTCCTGTAGGTATGGGTATGGATGGGTACTCTCTCCTGTGGGTATGTGTACGAGTTGGTAATCTGTTGGGCATGGCTATGAGTGGGTATCCTCTCCTGTGGTTATGGGTATGAGCGATTCCTCTCTCCTGTTGGTATTGTTATGAGTGGGTCCTTTCTCCTCTGAGTATGGGTATGACTGTGTTCTCTGGTGCAAATGGGTGTAAGTGGGCATTCTCTCTTGTGGGTATTGTTATGAGTGGGTAATATCTCCTGAGGGTATGGGCATGGATGGGTACTCTCTCCTGTGGGTATGGGTAACAGTGGGTACTCTCACCTGTTGGTATGGGTATGGATGGGTACTCTGTCCTGTAGGTATGGGTATGGATGGGTACGTCCTCCTGTGGGTATGGGTATGGGTGGATACTCACCTCTGTGGGTATGGGTATGGATGCGTACACTCACCCGAGGCTATGGGTATGGGTGGGTATTCTCTCCTGTGTGTATGTGTATGGGTGGGTACTCTCACCTGTGGATATGGGTATGGATGGGTACTCTCTCCTGTGGGTATGGGTATGGATGGGTACTCTCTCCTGTGGGTATGGGTATGGGTGGGTACTCTCTCCTGTGGATATGGATATGAGTGGGTACTCTCCCCTGTGGGTATGTGTACGAGTGGGTAATCTGTTGGGCATGGCTATGAGTGGGTATCCTCTCCTGTGGTTATGGGTATGAGCGATTCCTCTCTCCTGTTGGTATTGTTATGAGTGGGTCCTTTCTCCTCTGAGTATGGGTATGACTGTGTTCTCTGGTGCAAATGGGTGTAAGTGGGCATTCTCTCTTGTGGGTATTGTTATGAGTGGGTAATATCTCCTGAGGGTATGGGCATGGATGGGTACTCTCTCCTGTGGGTATGGGTAACAGTGGGTACTCACACCCGTTGGTATGGGTATGGATGGGTACTCTGTCCTGTAGGTATGGGTATGGATGGGTACGTCCTCCTGTGGGTATGGGCATGGGTGGATACTCACCTCTGTGGGTATGGGTATGGATGCGTACACTCACCCGAGGCTATGGGTATGGGTGGGTATTCTCTCCTGTGTGTATGTGTATGGGTGGGTACTCTCACCTGTGGATATGGGTATGGGTGAATACTCTCTCGTGTGGGTATAGATATGGGTGGGTACACTCTCCTGTGGGTATGTGTATGGGTGGGTACTCTCACCTGTGGATATGGGTATGGGTGAATACTCTCTTGTGTGGGTATAGATATGTGTGGGTACACTCTCCTGTGGGTATGGGTATGAGTTGGTACTCTCTCCAGTTGGTATGTGTATGGATGGGACCTCTGTCCTGTAGGTATGGGTATGGATGGGTACTCTCTCCTGTGGGTATGGGTATTAATGGGTACTCCCTCCTGTGGGTATGGGTATGTGTGGGGACTCTCTCCTGTGGTTATGGGTATACGTGGGTACTCTCTCCTGCGTGTATGGGTATGGATGGGTAATCTCTCCTGTGGGTATGGGTATGGATGGGTACTCTGTCCTGTAGGTATGGGTATGGATGGGTACTTTCTCCTGTGGGTTTGGGTATGGGTGGGTACTCTCTCCTGTGGGTATTGGTATGGATGGCTGCACTCTCCCGAGGCTATGGGTATGGGTACTCTCTCCTGTGGGTAACGGTATGGGTGGGTACTCTCTCCTGTTGGTATCTGTATTGATTGGTACTCTGTCTTGTCGGTATGGGTATTAATGGGTACTCTCTCCTCTGGGTATTGGTATGGATGGGTACACTCTCCTGTGGTTATGGGTATGGGTGGGTACTCTCTCCTGTGGATATGGATATGAGTGGGTACTCTCCCCTGTGGGTATGTGTACGAGTGGGTAATCTGTTGGGCATGGCTATGAGTGGGTATCCTCTCCTGTGGTTATGGGTATGAGCGATTCCTCTCTCCTGTTGGTATTGTTATGAGTGGGTCCTTTCTCCTCTGAGTATGGGTATGACTGTGTTCTCTGGTGCAAATGGGTGTAAGTGGGCATTCTCTCTTGTGGGTATTGTTATGAGTGGGTAATATCTCCTGAGGGTATGGGCATGGATGGGTACTCTCTCCTGTGGGTATGGGTAACAGTGGGTACTCTCACCTGTTGGTATGGGTATGGATGGGTACTCTGTCCTGTAGGTATGGGTATGGATGGGTACGTCCTCCTGTGGGTATGGGTATGGGTGGATACTCACCTCTGTGGGTATGGGTATGGATGCGTACACTCACCCGAGGCTATGGGTATGGGTGGGTATTCTCTCCTGTGTGTATGTGTATGGGTGGGTACTCTCACCTGTGGATATGGGTATGGATGGGTACTCTCTCCTGTGGGTATGGGTATGGATGGGTACTCTCTCCTGTGGGTATGGGTATGTGTGGGTACCCACTCATGTGGGTATGGGTATTGGTGGGTACTCTCACCCGTGGCTTTGGGTATGTGTGGGTACTCTCTCCAGTGGGTATAGGTATGGGTGGCTTCTGTCACCCGTGGGTTTGGGTATGGATGGGTACTCTGTCCTGTGGGTATGGGTATGGATGGGTACTCTGTCCCATGGGTATGGGTATGGGTGGGTACTGTCCTGTGGGTATGGGCATGGGTGGGTACTCTCTCCTGAGGGTATGGGTACTGTTGGGTACTCTGTCCTGTGGGTATGGGTATGGATGGGTACTCTGTCCCATGGGTATGGGTATGGGTGGGTACTGTCCTGCGGGTATGGGTATGGGTGGGTACTCTCTCAAGTAGGTGTTAGCATGAATGTGTATTCTATCTCGTGAGTATTTGTATTGGTGGGTACTCTCTCCTGTGGGTTTGGGTATGGATGGGTTCTCTGTATAGTTGGTATGGGTATGTGTGGGTACTCTCTCCTGTGGATGGGTACACGGCCTATAGGTATGTGTATGGATGGGTACTTCCTTTTGTGGGTATGGGTATGGGTGGGCTCTCTCTCCTGTGGTTATGGGTATGGATGGGTACGTCCTCCTGTGGGTATGGGTATGGGTGGGTACTCTTTCCTGTGGATGTGGGTATGAGAGGATACACTCTCCTGTGGGTATGTGTACGAGTGGGTACTCTGTTGGGCATGGCTATGAGTGGGTATCCTCTCCAGTGGTTATGTGTATGAGCGAGTCATCTCCCCTGTTGGTATAGATATGAGTGGGTCCTCTCTCCTCTGGGTATGGGTATGACATCTGTACTCTGGTGCGAATGGGTTTAAATGGGTATTCTCTCTTGTGGTATGGTTATGAGTAGGTAAAATCTCCTGAGGGTATGGGCATGGATGGGTACTCTCTCCTGTGGGTATGGGCTTGGATGGGTACTCTGTCCTTAAGGTATGGGTATAGATGGGTACTTTGTCCTGTTGGTATGGTTATGGGTGGGTACTTTCTCCTGTGGGTATGGGTATGGATGGGTACTCTGTCCTGTGTGTATGTGTATGGATGGGTACTCTCTCCTGTGGTTATGGGTATAGATGGGTACTTTCTCCTGTGGGTATGTGCATGGATGGGTACTCTGTCCTTTGGGTAGGGGTATGGTTGGGTTCTCTCTCCTGTGGTTATGGGTATGGATGGGTACTCTGTCCTGTGGGTATGTGTATGGATGGGTATTTTCTCCTGTGGGTATGGGTATGGGTATGGGTGGGTACTCTCTCCTGTGGGTTTGGATTTGGGTGTGTACTCTCTCCTGTGGGATGTGTATGGGTGGGTACAAGTATGTGTGGACAATGCTGCAGCCCCCAGCTCTGTTGTTTGTCTTGGAAGACTGCATAAAGTGGTAATTTGTTTTATTTGCCTCTTGTGTTGCCCAGTCACTCGATATTGAATGAATGAAGTGAATTGAATTGACTTTATTTCTTACATCCTTCACATGTAGGAGGACTAAAAATCTTTACGTTACATCTCTATCTAACTGTGCCATGTGCAATCATTATAATTTATAATTGATAGAACAGTCAGTGTCATATAGAATACACTGAAATCAGTGTGAGTTCATCAGTCTGATGGTCTGGTTGAAGTAGCTGTCCCGGAGCCTGTTGGTCCTGGTTTTTATGCTGTGGTGCCACTTCCCGGATGGTAGCAGCTGGAAAAGTTTGTGTTTGGAGTGACTGGGGTCCTCAGTGATCCTTCACTTTTTACACACCTGTCTCTGTAAATGTCCTGAATCATGGGAAGTTCACAACTACAGATACACTGGGCTGTCCACACCACTCTCTGCAGAGTCCTGCGATTGAGGGAAGTACAGTTCCCGTACCAGGCAGTGATGCAGCCAGTCAGGATGCTCTCAATTGTGACCCTGTAGAAAGTTCTCAGGGTTTGGAAGCCCACACCAAACTTCTTCAACTGTCTGAGGTGAAAGAGATGTTTTTGTGCCTTTTTCACTGCGCAGCTGTTGTGTACAGACCACATGATGTCCTCAGTGATGTGGATGCCGAGGAACTTGAAGCTGTTCACTCTCTCAACCCCAGATCCATTGATGTCAACAGGGGTTAGCCAGTCTCCATTCTTCCTGTAATCCACATCCAGCTCCTTGGGTTTTGTGACATTGTGGGAGAGGTTGTTTTCTTGACGCCACTGTGTCAGAGAGATGACTTCTTCCCTGTAAACCATCTCATTTTTGTTTGAGGTTAGGCCGATCAATGTAGTGTCATTGGCTAATTTAATTAGCAGATTAGAGCTATGGGTGGCAACAGAGTCATGGGTATACAGGGAGTAAAGGAGGGGACCTGAGGGGCACCTGTGTTGACAGTCAGAGGTGAGGGAGCCCACTCTTGCCAGGTGCTGGTGATCTGACAGGAAGTCCAGGATCCAGCTGCACAAGGCAGGGTGAAGGCTGAGGTCTCTGAGGTTCTTGTTGAGCCTGGAGGGAAATTATGGTGTTGAATACTGAACTCAGTCAAAGAACAGCATTCTCACATAAGCATCCTTCTTCTGCAGATGTGTAAAGATGATATGTAGATCTGTCACTATTGTGTCATCTGTCAATTAGTTGTGTCAGTAGGCGAATTGTAGGGAGTCCAGTTTGGTGGTAGCATGCTGTGGATGTAGTCCTTGACCAGCCTCTCAAAGCATTTGTTTATAATATCCTCTGAAAGTTTGCTGTTCCTCAGACTCAGAATCAGAGTTATCTTCAATAACCTATATGGTGAAAATTTTGATTCACAGCAGCAGTACAGCGCATAAACTCAAAAATACTCCATATTGCACAAAAAGTCATAGAAGAAGCAAGAAGAAGAAGTAGAATTCACGGAGCAATCAGAAATTTGATAGTGGGGAGGAAGGAGTTGTTCCTGAATCATCGAATGTGGGATTTCTGGGTCATGTTCTTCCTTTCCGTTGGTAGTAATGAGAAGAGGGTGGTGAGCGTCTTTGATGATGGATCTCGCCTTTTTGAAGCACATCTCTTTCGCTAAGTCACTAGACCTCACTATCTATAATCCCAGATGATGTGCTGCTTCGTAAAACCATGGGATTAGTAGCAGTAAGAGTTGGCTGGAGAGAGGTTTCGAATTGATTGTCATGTGCATCAGTACGGTGAGACACAGGTTCAATGGAAAAACTTGCTTGCAGCAGCATCACAGGAGCATATTTACAGACAACACAGAACATTAATTATAAATAAATGAGACCTGTTGTATCTTGCATAGCAGAGATGGGTTAGTTCAGACTAAATGCTGATACCAATACAATGGACAAAATCTCCATATTCACAGTTCCCTTTGTTCTAAAGTCTATCTAAAGTTCTAAAGTTTGCAGTTATACTGCAAAAAGAGACATTGAACAAACTTAGGCAGTTTTTTCTCTAGAGCAGCGTTGGTCAGAGACCCGATAGAAGTTTATAAAATTGTGAGAACTTCAAGGGAAATGTTCATGCAGGCATTGTTTTCAATGTTGTACTGAGTGCCTGCGTTACACTTTGTTCCGAGTGCTGGCTTTACACGTTGTTCCGAGTGTCTGTTCTACACGTTGCACTGAGTGTCTGTTTTACACGTTGTACTGAGTGCCTGTTGTACACGTTGTACTGAGTGTCTGTTGTACACATTGTACTGAGTGCCTGTTGTACACGTTGTACTGAATGCCTGCTTTACACATTGTACTGAGTGTCTGCTTTGTACGTTGTGCTGAATGCCAGTTTTGCACGTTGTACTGAGTGTATTTTACACATTGTACTGAGTGCCTGTTTTACATGTTGAGATTGCCTGTTTTACACGTTGTACTGAGTGCCTTTTTTACACGTTGTACTGAGTGGCTGTTTTATACATAGTACTGAGTGCCTGTTTTACACATTGTACTATGCTTATGTTTTGCATGTTGTACTGAGTGCCTGTTTTACACATTGTACTGAGTGTCTGTTTTACATGTTTTACTGAGTGCCTGGTTTACACATTATACTGCGTGCCTATTTTACACGTTGTTCTGCGTGTCTGTTTTACACGTTATACTCAGCTTCTGTTTTACGTTTTGTACTGCGTGGCTGTTTTACACATTGAGCTGCGTGCCTGTTTTACACGTTGTACTGAGTGGCTGTTTTACACATAGTACTCAGCTTATGTTTTGCATGTTGTACTGAGTGCCTGATTTGCACGTTGTACTGAGTGCCTGTTTTACACATTGTACTGCGTGTCTGTTTTACATGTTGTACTGAGTGCCTGGTTTACATGTTATACTGCGTGCCTATTTTACACGTTGTTCTGCGTGTCTGTTTTACACGTTATACTCAGCTTCTGTTTTACGTTTTGTACTGAGTGTCTGTCTTACACATTGTACTGTGCCTGTTTTATACATTGTACTGTGTGCCTGTTTTACACGTTGTACTCAGCTTCTGTTTAACATGTACTGAGTGTCGGTCTTACACATTGTACTGAGTGTATGTTTTACACGTTGTACTGAGTGCCTGATTTACCCATTGTACTGCACGCCTGTTTTACATGTTGTACTGAGTGTCTGTTTTGCATGTTGTACTGAATGCCTGTTTTGCACGTTGTACTCAGTTTCTGTTCTACACGTTGTACTGAGTATCTCTCTTACATGTTGTACTCTGTCTATTTTACACGTTGTACTAAGTGCCTCTTTTACCTGTTTTACTCAGCTTCTGTTTTACTTGTACTGAGTGTCTGTCTTGTACATTGTACTGAGTGTCTGTTTTACACGTTGTACTGTGTCTGTTTTACACGTTTTACTGAGTGCCTGATTTTACACGTTCTACTGAGTGCCTGTTTTACACATTGAGATTGCCTGTTTTACATGCTGTACTGAGTGTCTGTCTTACATGTTGTACTGTGTCTATTTTACAGAGTGCCTGTTTTACGCATTTTACTCAGTTTCGGTTTTATATGTACTGAGTGTCTGTCTTATACATTGTACTGAGTGTCTGTTTTACACATTGTACTGCATGTCTGTTTTACACGTTGTACTGAGTGCCTGTTTTACATGTTGAACTCAGTTACTGTTTTACACATTGTACTGAGTGTCTGTTTTATACGTTGTACTCAGCATCTGTTTTACATGTAACGTGTCTGTCTTACACATTGTACTGATCGTCTATTTTACACGTTGTACTGCATGTCTGTTTTACACGTTGTACTGCGTGCCTGTTTTACCCGTTGCTCTGAGTGCCTGTTCTACACGTTGTACTGAGTGTCTGTTTTACACATTGAACTGCATGCCTGTTTTACACGTTGTACTGAGTGGCTGTTTTACACATGGTACTGAGTACCTGCTTTACACATTGAACTGCGTGCCTGTTTTACACGTTGTACTGAGTGGCTGTTTTACACATAGTACTGAGTGCCTGTTTTACACATTGAACTGCATGCCTGTTTTACACATTGTACTGAGTGTCTGTTTTACATGTTGTACTGAGTGCCTGGTTTTCACGTTATACTGCGTGCCTATTTTACACGTTGTTCTGCGTGTCTGTTTTGCACGTTATACTCAGCTTCTGTTTTACGTTTTGTACTGAGTGTCTGTCTTACACATTGTACTGTGCCTGTTTTATACATGGTACTGTGTGCCTGTTTTACACGTTGTACTCAGCTTCTGTTTCACATGTACTGAGTGTCTTTCTTACACATTGTACTGAGTGTCTGTTTTACACGTTGTACTGAGTGGCTGTTTTACACATAGTACTGAGTGCCTGATTACACATTGTACTCAGCTTATGTTTTGCATGTTGTACTGAGTACCTGTTTTACACATTGTACTGAGTGCCTGTTTTTACACGTTGTACTGAGTGCCTGTTTTACATGTTGAGATTACCTGTTTTACATGCTGTACTGAGTGTCTGTCTTACATGTTGTACTGTGTCTATTTTACAGAGTGCCTGTTTTACGCATTTTACTCAGCTTCGGTTTTATATGTACTGAGTGTCTGTCTTATACATTGTACTGAGTGTCTGTTTTTCACATTGTACTGCATCTCTGTTTTACACGTTTAGATTAACTGTTTTTCATGTTGTACTGAGTTCCTGTTTTACATGTTGTACTCAGTTACTGTTTTACACATTGTACTGAGTGTCTGTTTTACACCTTGTACTGAGTGCTTGTTTTACTCATTGTACTGCATGCCCATTTTACACCTTGTACTGAGTGCTTGTTTTACTCATTGTACTGCATGCCCATTTTACACGTTGTACTGCGTGCCTGTTTTATCCGTTCTACTGAGTGGCTGTTTTACGCGTTTTACTCAGCTTCTAATTTACATGTTTTACTGAGTGTCTGTCTTGTACATTGTATTGAGTGTCTGTTTTACACGTTGTACTGAGTGTCTGTTTTAGACATTGTACTGAGTGTCTGTTTTACACATTGCACTGCGTGTCTGGTTTACACGTTGTACTGCGTGCCTGTTTTATCCGTTCTACTGAGTGGCTGTTTTACACGTTTTACTCAGCTTCTATTTTACATGTACTGAGTGTCTGTCTTGTACATTGTACTGAGTGTCTGTTTTACACGTTGTACTGAGTGTCTGTTTTACACATTGAAGTGAGTGCCTGTTTTACACGTTGTACTGAGTGGCTGTTTTATACATAGTACTGAGTGCCTGCTTTACACATTATACTCTGCTTATGTTTTGCATGTTGTACTGAGTGCCTGATTTACACGTTGTACTGAGTGCCTGTTTTACACATTGTACTGCATGTCTGTTTTACACGTTGTACTGAGAGCCTGTTTTACATGTTGAACTCAGTTACTGTTTTACACATTGTACTGAGTGTCTGTTTTACACCTTGTACTGAGTGTCTGTTTTACACCTTGTACTGAGTGCCTGTTTTATACGTTGTACTCAGCATCTGTTTTACATGTAGCGTGTCTGTCTTACACATTGTACTGATCATCTATTTTACACGTTGTACTGCATGTCTGTTTTACACGTTGTGCTGTGTGCCTGTTTTACACGTTCTACTGAGTGGCTGTTTTACGCGTTTTACTCAGCTTCTGTTTAACATGCACTGAGTGTCTTTCTTACACATTGCACTGAGTGCCTGTTCTACACGCTGTACCCAGCCTTGGTTTTACATGTTGTACTGTGTCTGTTTTACATGTTGTACTGAGTGTCTGTTTTACACATTGAACTGAGTGTCTGTTTTACACGTTGTACTGAGTGTCTGTTTTACACATTGAACTGAGTGCCTGTTTTACACGTTGTACTGAGTGCCTGTTTTACACATTGTACTCTGCTTATGTTTTGCATGTTGTACTGAGTGCCTGTTTTACACATTGTACTGAGTGTCTGTTTTACATGTTTTACTGAGTGTCTGTTTTACACATTGTACTGCATGTCTGTTTTACACGTTGTACTGAGTGCCTGTTTTACATGTTGAACTCAGTTACTGTTTTACACATTGTACTGAGTGTCTGTTTTACACCTTGTACTGAGTGCCTGTTTTATACGTTGTCCTCAGCATCTGTTTTACATGTAGCGTGTCTGTCTTACACATTGTACTGATCATCTATTTTACACGTTGTACTGCATGTCTGTTTTACACGTTGTGCTGCGTGCCTGTTTTACACGTTCTACTGAGTGGCTGTTTTATGCATTTTACTCAGCTTCTGTTTAACATGCACTGAGTGTCTTTCTTACACATTGCGCTGACTGCCTGTTCTACACGCTGTACCCAGCCTTGGTTTTACATGTTGTACTGTGTCTGTTTTACACGTTGTACTGAGTGTCTGTTTTACACATTGAACTGAGTGTCTGTTTTACACGTTGTACTGAGTGTCTGTTTTACACATTGAACTGAGTGCCTGTTTTACACGTTATACTGAGTGCCTGTTTTACACATTGTACTCTGCTTATGTTTTGCATGTTGTACTGAGTGCCTGTTTTACACGTTGTACTGAGTGCCTGTTTTACACATTGTACTGAGTGTCTGTTTTACATGTTTTACTGAGTGTCTGTTTTACACATTGTACTGCATGTCTGTTTTACACGTTGTACTGAGTGCCTGTTTTACATGTTGAACTCAGTTACTGTTTTACACATTGTACTGAGTGTCTGTTTTACACCTTGTACTGAGTGCCTGTTTTATACGTTGTACTCAGCATCTGTTTTACATGTAGCGTGTCTGTCTTACACATTGTACTGATCATCTATTTTACACGTTGTACTACATGTCTGTTTTACACGTTGTACTGCGTGCCTGTTTTACACGTTGTGCTGCGTGCCTGTTTTACACGTTCTATTAAGTGGCTGTTTTACGCGTTTTACTCAGCTTCTGTTTTACATGTACTGAGTGTCTGTCTTGTACATTGTACTGAGTGTCTGTTTTACACGTTGTACTGTGTCTGTTTTACACATTGTACTGAGTGCCTGTTTTTACACGTTGTACTGAGTGCCTTTTTTACATGTTGAGATTACCTGTTTTACATGCTGTACTGAGTGTCTGTCTTACATGTTGTACTGTGTCTATTTTACAGAGTGCCTGTTTCACGCATTTTACTCAGCTTCGGTTTTATATGTACTGAGTGTCTGTCTTATACATTGTACTGAGTGTCTGTTTTTCACATTGTATTGCATGTCTGTTTTACACGTTTAGATTAACTGTTTTTCATGTTGTACTGAGTTCCTGTTTTACATGTTGTACTCAGTTACTGTTTTACTCATTGTACTGCATGCCCATTTTACACCTTGTACTGAGTGCTTGTTTTACTCATTGTACTGCATGCCCATTTTACACCTTGTACTGCGTGCCTGTTTTATCCGTTCTACTGAGTGGCTGTTTTACGCGTTTTACTCAGCTTCTATTTTACATGTACTGAGTGTCTGTCTTGTACATTGTACTGAGTGTCTGTTTTACACGTTGTACTGAGTGTCTGTTTTAGACATTGTACTGAGTGTCTGTTTTACACATTGCACTGCGTGTCTGGTTTACACGTTGTACTGCGTGCCTTTTTTATCCGTTCTACTGAGTGGCTGTTTTACGCGTTTTACTCAGCTTCTATTTTACATGTACTTAGTGTCTGTCTTGTACATTGTACTGAGTGTCTGTTTTACACATTGAAGTGAGTGCCTGTTTTACACGTTGTACTGAGTGGCTGTTTTATACATAGTACTGAGTGCCTGTTTTACACATTGTACTCTGCTTATGTTTTGCATGTTGTACTGAGTGCCTGATTTACACGTTGTACTGAGTGCCTGTTTTACACATTGTACTGAGTGTCTGTTTTACATGTTTTACTGAGTGCCTGGTTTACGCATTATACTGCGTGCCTATTTTACACGTTGTTCTGCGTGTCTGTTTTACACGTTGTACTCAGCTTCTGTTTTACGTTTTGTACTGAGTGTCTGTCTTACACATTGTACTGTGCCTGTTTTATACATGGTACTGTGTGCTTGTTTTACGCGTTTTACTCAGCTTCTATTTTACATGTACTGAGTGTCTGTCTTGTACATTGTTCTGAGTGTCTGTTTTACACGTTGTACTGAGTGTCTGTTTTAGACATTGTACTGAGTGTCTGTTTTACACATTGCACTGCGTGTCTGGTTTACACGTTGTACTGCGTGCCTGTTTTATCCGTTCTACTGAGTGGCTGTTTTACACGTTTTACTCAGCTTCTATTTTACATGTACTGAGTGTCTGTCTTGTACATTGTACTGAGTGTCTGTTTTACACGTTGTACTGAGTGTCTGTTTTACACATTGAAGTGAGTGCCTGTTTTACACGTTGTACTGAGTGGCTGTTTTATACATAGTACTGAGTGCCTGTTTTACACATTGTACTCTGCTTATGTTTTGCATGTTGTACTGAGTGCCTGATTTACACGTTGTACTGAGTGCCTGTTTTACACATTGTACTGAGTGTCTGTTTTACATGTTTTACTGAGTGCCTGGTTTACACATTATACTGCGTGCCTATTTTACACGTTGTTCTGCGTGTCTGTTTTGCACGTTATACTCAGCTTCTGTTTTACGTTTTGTACTGAGTGTCTGTCTTACACATTGTACTGAGTGTCTGTTTTACACGTTGGACTGAGTGTCTGTTTTACACGTTGAACTGTGTGCCTGTTTTACACGTTGTACTGAGTGGCTGTTTTATACATAGTACTGAGTGCCTGTTTTACACATTGTACTCTGCTTATGTTTTGCATGTTGTACTGAGTGCCTGCTTTGCATGTTGTACTGAGTGCCTGTTTTACACATTGTACTGAGTGTCTGTTTTACATGTTTTACTGAGTGCCTGGTTTACACATTATACTGCGTGCCTATTTTACACGTTGTTCTGCGTGACTGTTTTACACGTTATACTCAGCTTCTGTTTTACGTTTTGTACTGAGTGTCTGTCTTACACATTGTACTGAGTGTCTGTTTTACACATTGAACTGCATGCCTGTTTTACACGTTGTACTGCGTGGCTGTTTTACACATAGTACTGAGTACCTGTTTTACATATTGAACTGCGTGCCTGTTTTACACGTTGTACTGAGTGGCTGTTTTACACATAGTACTGAGTGCCTGTTTTACACATTGTACTCAGCTTATGTTTCGCATGTTGTACTGAGTGCCTGTTTTACACATTGTGCTGAGTGTCTGTTTTACATGTTGTACTGAGTGCCTGGTTTACACGTTATACTGCGTGCCTATTTTACACGTTGTTCTGCGTGTCTGTTTTACACGTTATACTCAGCTTCTGTTTTACGTTTTGTACTGAGTGTCTGTCTTACACATTGTACTGTGCCTGTTTTATACATTGTACTGTGTGCTTGTTTTACACGTTGTACTCAGCTTCTGTTTTACATGTACTGAGTGTGTCTTACACATTGTACTGAGTGTATGTTTTACACGTTGTACTGAGTGCCTGATTTACCCATTGTACTGCACGCCTGTTTTACATGTACCGTGTGTCTGTTTTGGATGTTGTACTGAATGCCTGTTTTGCACGTTGTACTCAGTTTCTGTTCTACACGTTGTACTGAGTGTCTGTCTTACATGTTGTACTGTGTCTGTTCTACACGTTGTACTGAGTGTCTGTCTTACATGTTGTTCTGTGTCTGTTTTACAAGTTGTACTGAGTGCCTGTTTTACACGTTGTACTGAGTGGCTGTTTTACACATTGTACTCAGATTATGTTTTGCATGTTGTACTGAGTACCTGTTTTACGCATTGTACTGAGTGCCTGTTTTACACGTTGTACTGAGTGTCTGTTTTACACATTGAACAGCATGCCTGTTTTACACCTTGTACTGCGTGGCTGTTTTACACATAGTACTGAGTACCTGTTTTACATATTGAACTGCGTGTCTGTTTTACACGTTGTACTGAGTGTCTGTTTTACACATTGAAGTGATTGCCTGTTTTACCTGTTGTACTGAGCGTCTGTTTTACACCTTTACTGCATGCCTGTTTTACACATTGTGTTGAGTGCCTGTTTTATACGTTGTACTCAGCTTATGTTTTACATGTTTTACTGAGTGCCTGGTTTACACATTATACTGCGTGCCTATTTTACACGTTGTTCTTTCTGCCTGTTTTACACGTTACACTCAGCTTCTGTTTTACTTTTTGTACTGAGTGTCTGTCTTACACATTGTACTGTGCCTGTTTTATACATGGTACTGTGTGCCTGTTTTACACGTTGTACTCAGCTTCTGTTTTACATGTACTGAGTGTCTTTCTTACACATTGTACTGAGTGTCTGCTTTACACGTTGGACTGAGTGTCTGTTTTACACATTGAACTGTGTGCCTGTTTTACACATTGTACTGAGTGGCTGTTTTACACATAGTACTGAGTGCCTGTTTTACACATTGTACTCAGCTTATGTTTTGCATGTTGTACTGAGTACCTGTTTTACGCATTGTACTGAGTGCCTGTTTTACACGTTGTACTGAGTGTCTGTTTCACACATTGAACTGCATGCCTGTTTTACACCTTGTACTGCGTGGCTGTTTTACACATAGTACTGAGTACCTTTTTTACATATTGAACTGCGTGTCTGTTTTACACGTTGTACTGAGTGGCTGTTTTACACATAGTACTGAGTGCCTGTTTTACACATTGTACTCAGCTTATGTTTTGCATGTTGTACTGAGTGCCTGTTTTACACATTGTGCTGAGTGTCTGTTTTACATGTTGTACTGAGTGCCTGGTTTACACGTTATACTGCGTGCCTATTTTACACGTTGTTCTGCGTGTCTGTTTTACACGTTATACTCAGCTTCTGTTTTACATGTTGTACTGAGTGCCTGATTTACCCATTGTACTGCACGCCTGTTTTACATGTACTGAGTGTATGTTTTGCACGTTGTTCAGAGTTTCTGTTCTACATGTTGTGCTGAGAGCCTGTTTTACACTTTTGAGAATGCCTGTTTTACTTGTTGTACTGAGTGCCTTTTTTACACCTTGTACTGAGTGCGTTTTACACGTTCTACTGAGTGCCTGTTTTAGACGTTGTACTGAGTGCCTGTTTTACACCTTGTACTGAGTGCCTGTTTTACTCATTGTACTGCATGCCTGTATTACACGTTTTGCTGAGTGCCTGTTTTATACATTGTACTCAGCTTCTGTTTTACATTTTTTACTGAGTGCCTGTTTTACACATTGCGCTGACTGCCTGTTCTACACGTTGTACTCAGCCTTGGTTTTACATGTTGTACTGAGTGTCTGTTTTACGTACTGAGTGTCTGTTTTACACATTGAACTGAGTGTCTGTTTTACACGTTGTACTGAGTGTCTGTCTTACACATTGTACTGATTGTCTGTTTTACACGTTGTACTGAGTGTCTGTCTTACACATTGTACTGATTGTCTGTTTTACACCTTCTGCTGAGTGTCTGTTTTACACGTTGTACTGAATGCCAGTTTTACACGTTGTACTGAGTGCCTGTTTTAACCGTTCAGATGCCTGTTTTACATGCTGTACTGAGTGTCTGTCTTACATGTTGTACCGTGTCTGTTTTGCACTTTGTACTGCGTGTCTGTTTTACACATTGTACTGAGTGTCTTTTTTTATACGTTGAACTGTGTGCCTGTTTTACACGTTGTATTCAGCTACTGCTTTACATGCTGTACTGAGTGTCTGTCTTACTTGTTGTACCGTGTCTGTTTTGCACGTTGTACTGAGTGCCTCTTCTACGAATTTTACTCAGCTTCAGTTTTACATGTACTGAGTGTCTGCTTTACAGGTTATACTGCGTGTCTGTTTTACACATTGTACTGAGTGTCTTTTTTTACACGTTGAACTGTGTGCCTGTTTTACACGTTCTACTGAGTGTCTTCTTTTTACACTTTGAACTGTGTGCCAGTTTTACGCGTTGTACTCAGCTTCTGCTTTACATGCTGTACTGGGTGTCTGTCTTACATGATTTACTGTGTCTGTTTTATACATTGTACTGAGTGCTAGTTTTATGCGTTTTTCTCAGCTTCGGTTTTACATGTACTGAGTGTCTGTCTTATACATTGTACTGAGTGTTTGTTTTACACGTTGAGATTGCCTTTTTTACTTGTTGTACTGAGTGTCTTTTTTTACAGGTTGTACTGAGTGCCTGTTTTACACATTATACTGCGTGCCTACATTACACATTGTTTTGCGTGCCTGTTTTACACGTTATACTCAGCTTCTGTTTTACATTTTGTACTGAGTGGCTGTCTTACACATGGTACTGTGCCTGTTTTATACATTGTACTGCGTGTCTGTTTTACACGTTGTACTGAATGCCTGTTTTACTCATTGAGATTGCTTGTTTTACACGTTGTACTGAGTGCCTGTTTTACACGTTTAGATTGCCTGTTTTTCATGTTGTACTGAGTTCCTGTTTTACACATTGTAGTCAGCTTCTGTTTTACACATTGTACTGAGTGTCTGTTTTACACCTTGTACTGAGTACCTGTTTTACACGTTGTGCTGAAAGCCTGTTTTACTCATTGTACTGCATGCCTGTTTTACACGTTGAACTGTGTGCCTGTTTTACACGTTGCACTCAGCTGCTGCTTTACATGCTGCACTGAGTGTCTGTCTTACATGTTGTACCGTGTCTGTTTTGCACGTTGTACTGAGTGCCTGTTTTATGAATTTTACTCAGCTTCGGATTTACATGTACTGAGTGTCTGCTTTACGGGTTATCCTGCGTGTCTGTTTTACACATTGTACTGAGTGTCTGTTTTACACGTTCTACTCAGTTTCTGTTTTACACGTTGTACTGAATGTCTGTCTTACATGTTGTGCTGTGTCTGTTTTACATGTTGTACTGACTGCATGTTTTACACATGTACTGAGTGTCTGTTTTGCATGTTGTACTGAATGCCTGTTTTACACGTTGTACTGAGTGTCTGTCTTACATGTTGTACTGTGTCTGTTTTACACATTGTACTGAGTGCCTGTTTTACACGTTTAGATTGCCTGTTTTTCATGTTGTACTGAGTTCCTGTTTTACACATTGTAGTCAGCTTCTGTTTTACACATTATACTGAGTGTCTGTTTTACAACTTGTACTGAGTATCTGTTTTACACATTGTACTGAATGTCTGTCTTACATGTTGTGCTGTGTCTGTTTTACACATTGTACTGATTGCCTGTTTTACACGTTGTACTGCGTGCCTGTTTTACACGTTCTACTGAGTGGCTATTTTACGCGTTTTACTCAGCTTCTGTTTTACATGTACTGAGTGTCTGTCTTGTACATTGTACTGAGTGTCTGTTTTACACGTTGTACTGTGTCTGTTTTACACATTGTACTCTGCCTGTTTTATACATTGTACTGCATGCCTGTTTTACATGTTGTACTCAGCTTCTGTTTTACTTGTACTGAGTGTCTGTCTTGTACATTGTACTGAGTGTCTGTTTTACACGTTGTACTCTGCCTGTTTTATACATTGTACTGCATGCCTGTTTTACATGTTGTACTCAGCTTCTGTTTTACATGTACTGAGTGTCTGTCTTACACATTGTACTGCATACCTGTTTTACACTTTGTACTGAGTGTCTGTTTTACACGTTGCACTGAATCCCTGTTTTACTCATTGAGATTGCTTGTTTTACATGTTGTACTGAGTTTCTGTTTTACATGTTGTACTGAATGCCTGTTTTACTCATTGAGATTGCTTGTTTTACACATTGTACTCAGTTTCTGTTTTACACGTTGTACTGAATGTCTGTCTTGTTGTACTGTGTTTGTTTTACACGTTGTACTGAGTGCCTGTTTTACACGTTTAGATTGCCTGTTTTTCATGTTGTACTAAGTTCCTGTTTTACACATTGTAGTCAGCTTCTGTTTTACACCTTGTACTGAGTGTCTGTCTTACACATTGTACTGTGCCTGTTTTACACATTGTACTGCGTGTCTGTTTGACACGTTGTACTGAGTGTCTGTTTTATACATTGTTCTTGAGTGCCTGTTTTACACATTGAGATTGCCTGTTTTACACATTGTTCTGATTGCCTGGAATTTACTGCCTGAAGTGGTATGCAAATGAGACTCTGAGATGCGTTTTAGAGATTCTCAAATAGGCACATGAATATGTTGTGATTGGAAGGGTTTGGACTCTGTGTTATCAAAATGGTTTAGTTCAGTTTGGCATTTAATTACTAGTTTTATTAGTCTGGCACAGCATCATGGCCAGTAGGATTATAATTGCTCTGAGTATTATCCATATAACCATTTAACAATTACAGCACGGAAACAGGCCATTTCGGCACTTCTAGTCCATGCTGAACGCTTACTCTCACCTCGTCCCACTGACCCACACTCAGCCCATAACCCTCCATTCCTTTCCCGTCCATATACCTATCCAATTTTGCTTTAAATGATGATACCGAACCTGCCTCTACCACTTCTACCGGCAGTGTATTGGTATTGGTTTATTATTGTCACAATTATCCTGATACATTAAAAGCTTGTCTTTCTCTCTGGTTATGTAGATCAGATTTTTACACAGTGTATTTAGGTAGAAAAAGTTAAAACAATAACACTGCAGAATAAAGTGTGACAGTGCAGCCAGCTCTGTGACCCGTGAGGTATCTGCTCATACCTGAGTTCTATTGTTCCATCACAGGCAATTGTATCATCCTCTACCCTAAACCTTTCCCTCTTTCAAGATGGTTCTGTTGGAGGTGGACTGCTTTTGATCCATACATGGCCTTTCGCATCTGAGTCGGAAGGCCTTACTGAAACTGATTGCACTAAATTTTGTGTGGCACGGCTTTCGAGAGGACATGTGTGATTGGACTGCAGTCTGTTTGATGTGCCAGTGGGCAAAAGCTAACTATCATATCCAGGCACCATTGCCACCTTTTGAGGTCCTTGAGCGACAGTTTGACCATGTCAATGTGAACCTTGTTGGTCATTTCCCCCCTCCCCGACACCCCCATGGTTTCAAGCACATCCTTACCATAGTGGACTGTACCACCAACTGGCCAGAGGTCATCTCTTTAGTTTTGATAACGGCCGCAGACATGGCTCAGGCATTCATCAGCACTTGGGTTGCTCAGTTTGGCATCCCTTTGACCACAGCCCCTAGTTCATATCAGACCTCTGGGCTGTGATTGTCCAGAACCTCAGTTTTAGGCTACGTCACACCACAGCATATCACCCACAGTCCAATGGCCTATGCGAGCCGTTTCACTGCTCATTAAAGGCTGCTCTGAGGGATTCCCTCACCGATCATCTCCTGTGGGCCCTGCTCAGAGCCGCTCCAAAAGAGGACCTGCAGTTGTCCGTGGCTGAGTTGGTATACAGCCATTATGAGTGTCAGATGATTTTATTCCTGACAGCACAACCACCTAATCGGCCTTTCAACAGTGTTCCACCCTCAGTAAATTCAATTCCTTTGCACCTATTCCTATCTCCCATCATGGCGTACAGCACTCATGGGTTCCTGTTGACCCACATTCCACCTCATTTGATTTAATCCGCAATGACGCAGACTAACATCCCGTTAGGCCCCCTTACGATGGCCAGCTCTGCATTTTGGAACAGGGAGAAAAGACTGTTATCATCGAGTATATTTCAGTAGATCACCTTAAAATGGCCCACCAGGATTTAGAAGATTCGAACACTGTTTCCTTAGTGTCACGACGTGACCATGAGTGTGTTTACACACCTCTGGATGAGCCAGAGGCACCTGTTGTTCTTCCACTCACGGAACGATGGACCTGAGCTAGACAGCTCATCTGAGCCCCAGACAGGCTCACAATGCCGGTTTTGGTGAATTCTGGGCAGGAAGGTTCTTGTGTAGGGTAATATAATTGGTGGAAACATGATTAATTCACAGCCACCGATATTGAGTTGGAGTTCACTTTAAGAGGCTGGTCTGACGTGATGACATAATCACGTGGAATACTTTTACTACTCTTTGTGTTCAGTGTTTGTAGTACAATAAATGAGATGCCTCCACTGTTTTTATTTATGAAAGCCTACATAAGAAAACTTTGAATAGCTTAAGACTTTATTCCCAAGGGCATGGGAGAATGAGGGGAGATTTGACAGAGGTATACAAAATTATGTAGGGTACAGATAGGGTAAATGCAAACAGGATGACACTAGAACTAGAGGTCATGGGTTAAGAGCAAAAGGTGAGAGGGGAACCTGAGGGGAAGTTCTTCACTCAGAGGATGGTGAGACTATGGAACAAGCTGCCAGTGGAAGTGTTGGATGTGACTTCAATTTCACAAAGTAAAGGAAATTTGGATAGGTGCATAGATTGAAGGGATTTGGAAGACTATGGTTCAGGGTTGGGTTGATTGTACTAGGCAGATTAATAGTTTGACTAGGTGGGCCTGCTTCTGTGCTGTAGTGAATCTGATGAGTGTGTGTGTATATATATATATATATATATATATATATACACGCACACCTATTAACCCTATCCTAATATCAACAACCTCCACTATGCCGATGATACAGTACTGACAGCAAACGGTGAAGTAAATTTACAGAAACTAGTATCTACCGTTAACACAGAGAGCGAAAGACTTGGCCTAACCTTAAACAAAAGGAAAACTGAGGTAATAGTAATAGCAAAGATACCTGATACCCCAAACTGTAGGATCGTATTGGAAAATAAAATCCTGAAACAAGTTCACAACTTCAAGTACCTTTGGTCATGGGTAACATCTGGTAGCAAATGTGAAACAGACGTAAAAGCAAGAACAGCAACGGCAAGGACAGCATTTACAGAAATGAGAAACATCCTAACGAACAGGAAAACAGCAATTGACATCGGCCTGAGAACTCTCAGCTGCTACATTCTCCATGTATTGATGTACGGCTGTGACTCATGGACCATCATAAATGCAATGGAAAGAAGAATCAATGCAGCAGAGATGTGGCTCCTCAGAAGAATGCTATCATATCATGTACAGACAGGGTAACCAACAAAGAAATTCTGCAGAGAACAAAAACAAAACGTACATTACTTTAAAAATCAGAAAACAGCAAGCAAAATTCTTTGGACACATCATGCAAAGAAAGATGTTAGAACATTTAGTTACAACTGGAAAGCTGGCAGGGAACAGAAGCAGAGGCAGAGAGAGAGTGAGAATGATAGATGGATTAGCATCATGGTTAGAAACAGGGGAGGCAATTCGGAGGTCAGGGACTGTGATGGATGGAGAGACATGATCACCCATGCTAAAGCAAGGCACCTGAATGATCACAGAATGATTTACAATGGCCGATTAACATACTAACCGGTACATCTTTGGACTGTGGGAGGAAACCAGAACACTCGGGGAAACTCATGTGATCATGGAGAGAACATACAAACTCCTTACAGATTGTGCAGGAATTGAACTTTGAACTCCAAACGGCCTGCACTGTAATGGTGTTGCGCCATGGTCAGGGAGTGTTCATGGGTTTATGGTTGATTCAGAAGTCTGATGGCAGAAGGGAAGAAACTGTTCCTAAAACACTGAGAGCATTTTCAGGGTGTTGTCCCTCCTTCCTGGTGGTAGTAAGGGAATGTCCTGGTGAGGAGGGGAGGTGTTTAATGATGGTACTGCCCTTTTGCGGTATCGCCTTTTGAAGATCTCCTCAATGGAGGGGAGTCTCCAGCCATGATGGAGTTTGCAGCCTTTTCCAGTGCTGTGCAGAGTGCCCCACGGTAGCCAGTGATGCTCTCCACGGTACAACTGTAGACATTTGCTGGAGTCTTAGAAACAGCTGCTTCCCTACAACCATCAGGTCCTTGAACCGACCCGCACAGTGCTCACCCTACCTCAGTAACAGAACGCTACAGAGCAGCTCTTGCTCTAATCCTGCTCACCCTTTATATTGGATGTACACTTTATCAGCTCTACATCACTCTGAGATAGCTTTGTTCAGAAGTTTATAGACTCCGGCTGATAAACGCAACAGGTCTCAACCCTGTGCCCTGATCCTGAGACAGGACAGCCCCTGAGCCCTATCTGCTGGCATCTGTGTCAGTACATACGGCAATCAGGGGTTTGCAAAAGCCAGCACAGGCACTTGTGTCAGCAGCTCCTTCAGCAACTGAAAGGCTTCTTCATATTTCACATCCCATCACACTCCATAAAGCTCCGAAGGGTTAAAATAATCTTTTCCGTCCTTTCCTTTCATCCTCTCTTTCTTCCCCAAGGAAGGGTAACCACACGGAATCGCTTTAGAGTAGTCCTTCACAAACCTCTGACAGAACCAACAGAACCCAAGGAACGTGCACAAAGCGCTCACAGTCTGGGCCTTGGCTATCTGGTCACAATCTTAGATGGATCCGTAGCGACTTCAACCCACGAGCCTGTGTGCTCAACATAGTGAACAGAAGTCTTGCTGAACTGGCACTTGTCCAGGGAAAGTTTTAACCCTTTGGCATCTTCCTCCAAGGTGGACCCAAATGCTATGAGGTCATCTAGATAAACAACTCCTCAGTTAAGTTCATATACCCCACTGTTTTCTCCATAACACGCTGGAAGGTCACTGGGACTCCTGATAAGCCCTGGAGCATCCTTTCAAATTGGAAGAATCCCAGTGGACATATAGATGCTGTCTTCTCTTTGTCAGCCTCACTCCTGGGGATCGGGTAATATCCACTCCTCAAGTCTAGCACACTGAACCACTTTGCACCATTCAGACAGGCCAGCACATCTTCGATTTTCAGGCTGGCTGGTGGCGTAGTGGCATCAGCGCTGGACTTTGGGGCAAGAGGTCCCGAATTCGAATCTAGCCGGCTCCCATTAAGAGCTGGTGACCTCTTAAAAAAAACACTCACCCGGCAGAAGGCAATGGCAAACCACTGCTGCAACTTGCCTGGTATACGATGCGTCAGAGCAGCGTGATGGAAATCGTCTGTTACCTGGAAATAATTCCAGATGCGACATACTGTACCTGTCACTGGACAGGGACGGTACGCCTGATCACACACACCTGTACCTTCCCATTCTCCTTCCTGGCCACCACTACTGGAAATACGTAAGGGCTTCAGGACTGAGTGATGATCCCACAAATGCTGCTGAACATCTTCCAGCTCTTCAGGGGCCAGTTGCTGCGACCTCTCTCTGAACGGGGTATCCTCGGTCACCCAGATAGTGTGACGAGTGCTCTTGGAACAACACACATCATTCTTGTCAGTGGAAAAGACACCTTTCAGTTTCAACATCTTCTCTATGAACCTCCTCTTCCAACCCACAGGTGCCGGGGAGTCCCCAGAGTTGAATGACTTGGCAGTCATCTTTCTTATTTTTGGAGAGAGTTTCTCCCTGGCTTGTCTCACAGTGACTCTAGACATCACCGTCACCAGGAATAGGTGTGCCATTGGCATCCCCCACCTGTGGGTGACCTCCCATTCCAAAGTGTTCCTGACACTCACTGTCATCCTGTTCACCTGTACAACGGAGGGCTTCTGCAATTCGGGCCTCACCAGTACCCCAGCAGGAAATCCCGACTCCCCCTCATGGTCTTCCAGAGCATCCACCAAGAGGGCCTCGGCATCAGGCAATCTGGGAAATTTGGGGTTTCCCATCGCTCTTGCTACTTCCCCGGGCTGTAACACGACCGGTTTCGACTGTCCCTTGTTTACGCTCATCATCCAGCCCAGTGCGGCCATGCACTTCCTCACAAGCAGCTCAGAACACAATGTGATTGGACAATGTTTTCAGAAAGCTCTCTCCAACTTTCTCCTTGCAGGCTCCCACCAGCCTCCTCACAACAGGAATATTTGTTCCCACAAGAATTGAAGGTCCACCCTTCTCGACCGGTTCTGAACAAGCCAGCACTACTGCATCAAGGGCCTCAGCTACTCCCAGATCTGGCTCCGAAAACTCCAGCTTCAATGACAAGTAACCATCGTACGGATAGCCATCTGTACTAAGACCCCAGATCTCTAGCGCACTGAGTGACGTCAATGGTAAATGTGTCAAATACCGGTGATAAAACGAACAGTACGGCAGAGTGACCTGAGAGCCGGTGGCAAGTGTGGCTCCAGCATAAATACCCTCAATCTGTAGCGATACACTGGAGCTTGGCCCCACTAAGCCTTCAGGGACAGAGTTTTTTGCTTTAGGATGTTCCTTAATATATTGCTGGGGATGAGTTCCCCTCAAGACGCCAGGCCGTTCCCTCACTGGGTCTCTCTCTGCTTAGGTACCCGGGGGCTCACTCACTGAGAGTTTTCCCATCCTTTACACTCCCATCTGAAGTGCCCCTCTTCACATCAGTTATAAAACAGACCATACTGGCTGCTCCTCTTCTCTCAGGACCCCAGTCACTAGCAGCCCTCAGCGTAGTTCGTCCCCTATTAACTTTGTCATCCAGGGTGGCCGCACCCACTCACCCCCCCGTGCCTCCACTGCATTCTCCTCTGCTCGTACTTCTCTAATCAGCTCCACAAATGAGGGGAGGGGGCGCATCTTAGGAGACATTCAGAGACCCCAAGCAATCATGTTCTGTGACTGCGTGCCTTTCGCCACTTGGTCCATTCTTAACTGGTTTACCTCAGCTGTTTAAATAGCCCCCTACACTGCAAACAACTCAGCTGCCTCTCTAGCTGAAAAATGTAGGTGGGAAGTTTCACCCTGCCGTCTCCTGAAACATGTTCTGAAACTCCGTCGTACAACCCACTGGATCGATGTTCAGGGCAACATACAGCATCAAACAAAATCGATCCCAGACAATGCCCCCACACGTGAAACCTCCCCAATTTCCTTGGCAGTGTGAGTCTAGGGAATCCACCCTCCAGTCCCGCCAAGCCCATGAGATTGAGACAGCTCATCCCACCCCAAACCCCAGTTTGTGTGGATGCTGTATAATTTGCTACCCTGAAACAGCTCAGTGCCATGAAACTACAGACAGCACACTGCATATGATTAAAGGAATTATATTTATGAATCTTAACTTAACTAAAGTGTTAGTAAAGAAAAGAAAGAAAATAACAAAAAGGCCCATTATAATTAAATAGTCAAATATGCACAAGTTGGAGCTCAACTCGTCCAAAAGTCATATTCAATACTCACCGATCCACACCCTGCTCCATTGAATCATGGTCCCACACTGGGCTGGGACCTATGACTGGTTCTCTCCAGCATCTTCTCTCTCCACTTCCCACTGAGCAAAGACCAACTCTCACACCAGTGTCAGGCACGCAAAAGAAAACCCCGCTCCCCTCATTAGATGGCGCACATTCCGAAGCACCCATTATCTCTAACCAGAACCCAAACACTGCTTCTACAGAAAGATTATTACATTAGCAGTGAAACCTTTACCAGGGTGATAGGTTTACCATGAGCTGGCCATCTTTGCATGGCAATTTCAAAGATTTGTAACAAAGTTGGATCATTCCTTGTTTCCCTTTGTATTTTGGAATTTGTTACTGGCAACTGGTTCACCAATGTGGTGTACAACTGGGTCACAGTATGAAGACTTTTCTTCTTCAGTTGCCAACAGTGGAAGATGTGACAAGCCATCAACGTTGCTGTGTTGTTTGGTACCCTTGAACTCTATCTCAGAAGTGTGGGTTCCTCAAAAAAGTGCCCAACATTTTAACCAGTTAACAGTCATCACTGGAGTTCCCTTGCTGGGATTGAAATGGACACAAGGAGCTGGTGATCTGTCACTAGTGTAACATTTAGTCTGTAGAGGTAGTGGTGGAACTTCTTTATTCCCCATACTCGACTCAGGGCCATTCACTTGATCCATGCATAGTTGCATTCTGAGCTCCTTGTGACCTTGAAGCAAACACAATCGGGAGTTCAGATTCACTTTTCATCCTGTGTGACAAATGAGCTCCAATGCCATAAGGGGATGCCAAGTGCCAAATGGGCCCCATCACATACCAGTCTGACGGACAGGGATGGGTCATAATGGGTAACTTCATCTGATGTTATTAGTCTCTTTATATCCCAGAATGCTCTTTCACAGCTTTCTGACCTTTCCCACTTTTCTCCGGTCTGTAACAGTGCATTCAATGGAGGTAGCACTGTAGCAATGTTTGGGAGAAACCAGTGATAGTAGTTTACTAGGCCCAAATATGACCTGAGTTGTGACACATTTTCTGGTTTGGGTGCCTTTGCACTACTTCAGTCTTCTCTTGTGACTTATGGAAGCCCTGCTTGTCAATGACAAGTCCGCAATAGGAGATTTCATTCTTGAAAAACTCACATTTCTCTCTCTTTGTGCGAAAACCATATTCACTCAGCCTGGTAAGCACTTTGCCAAGGTCCTGGAGGTGCTCTTCATAATTTTTGCCAGTCATGATGATGTCATCAAGGTAACATTGTATTTCTGGGACATCTTGAAGCACTTGGTCCGTTGCTTTTTGCCAAATTGCTGGAACTGATGCAACACCAAAAACAAGACAGGAGCTGTCCCTTGTGAGTGTCGATTGGGAGGAACTTCCCGTTTGACTCCTCAATCTCTATTTGCAGACAGGCTTGTGACATGTCTGCCTGCCAAAGATGAAAAAATGTCTTCTATTCAGGGCAGGGAATACTGCACAGTAAGCAGCACCAGGTTGATGCTCACCTTGAAATCCCCACATGCCCAAATGGCTCCAGCCTTCCTTTTTTTTGATCACTGGGACAATGAGTGTGCCCAGTCACTCCATTCAGCCTTGAAGAGAATTCCAGACACTTCCAAGCTCTGAACTTCAGCAACCACTTTAGGACGTAGTGTGTAAGGCAATGGTTGTGCTTTATGGAATCTTGGTGTTGCTGCTTCATCCAGTTCAAATCTAGCCTTCATGCCTTGGAGTTTACCAATCTCCTTCTCAGATACCTTTCCTTTAGCATTAAGCAGTTGTTCCAGTCTCTGGTTAGAGCTACTGTTCAGTCTCATTTGCCTGTTGAAAAAGCTTCTTTAGGTATATGAATAGCAAAAAAAATAGTTAAGACCAAAATTGGGCCATTGAAGACAGAAACGGGTGAATTTATTATGGGGAACAAGGAAATGGCAGATGAGTTGAACAGGTACTTTGGATCTGTCTTCACTAGGGAAGACACAAACAATCTCCCAGATATAATAGTGGCCAAAGGAACTAGGGTAAAGGATGAACTGAAGGAAATTTATATTAGGCAAGAAACGGTGTTGGATAGACTGTTGAGTCTGAAGGCTGATAAGTCCCTGGGATCTGATGGTCTGCATCCCAGGGTACTTAAAGAGGTGGCTCTAGAAATCGTGGGTGCATTGGTAATCATTTTTCAATGTTCTATAGATTCAGGAACAGTTCCTGCTGATTGGAGGGTGGCTAATGTTGTCCCACTTTTCAAGAAAGGAGGGAGAGAGAAAACAGGGAATTATAGACCGGTTAGCCTGATGTCAGTGGTGGGAAGGATGCTGGAGCCAATTATAAAAGAGGAAATTACGACACATTTGGATAGCAGTAGAAGGATCAATCCGAGTCAGCATGGATTTATGAAGGGAAAATCACGCTTGACTAATTTTCTGGAGTTTTTTGAGGATATAACTATGAAAATGGACAAGGGAGAGCCAGTGGATGTAGTGTACCTGGACTTCCAGAAAGCTTTTGATAAAGTCCCACATAGGAGATTAGTGGGCAAAATTAGGGCACATGGTATTGGGGGCAGAGTACTGACATGGATTGAAAATTGGCTGGCTGACAGGAAACAAAGAGTTGTGATTAATGGGTCCCTTTCGGAATGGCAGGCTGTGACCAGTGGGGTACCGCAAGGTTCGGTTCTGGGACCGCAGCTGTTTACAATATACATTAATGATTTAGATGAAGGGATTACAAGTAACATTAGCAAATTTGCTGATGACACAAAGCTGTGTGGCAGTGTGAAATGTCAGGAGGATGTTATGAGAATGCAGGGTGACTTGGACAGGTTGGGTGAGTGGACAAATGTATGGCAGATGCAGTTTAATGTGAATAAATGTGAGGTTATCCACTTTGGTTGCAAGAACAGGAAGGCAGATTAATATCTAAAGGGAGTCAAGTTAGGAAAATGGGAAGTACAACGAGATCTAGGTGTTCTTGTACATCAGTCAATGAAAGCAAGCATGCAGGTACAGCAGGCAGTGAAGAAAGCTAATGGCATTCTGGCTTTTATAACAAGAGGAATTGAGTATAGGAGTAAAGAGGTCCTTCTGCAGCTGTACAGGGCCCTGGTGAGACCACACCTGGAGTATTGTGTGCAGTTTTGGTCTCCAAATTTGAGGAAGGACATTCTTGCTATTGAGGGAGTGCAGCGTAGGTTCACAAGGTTAATTCCTGGAATGGCGGGACTGTCATATGTTGAAAGACTGGAGCGACTGGGCTTGTATACACTGGAAGTTAGAAGGATGAGAGGGGATCTGATTGAAACATACAAGATTATTAAGGGATTGGACACACTGGAGGCAGGAAGCATGTTCCCGCTGATGGGTGAGTCCAGAACTAGAGGCCACAGTTTAAGAATAAGGGGTAGGCCATTTAGAACAGAGATGTGGAAAAACTTTTTCACCCAGAGAGTAGTGGATATGTGAAATGCCCTGCCCCAGAAGGCAGTGGAGGCCAAGTCTCTGGATGCATTCAAGAGAGAGTTAGATAGAGCTCTTATAGATAGCGAGGTCAAGGGAAATGGGGAGAGGGCAGGAACGGGGTACTGATTGTGTATGATCAGCCATGATCACAGTGAATGGGGTGCTAGCTAGAAGGGCCAAATGGCCTACTCCTGCACCTATTGTCTATTGTCTATTGATGTCACACTGAGAGCTTTGACTGAGTGCCAGTCTAGTTGGATTTTTCTCAACCATTCACATCTGAAAAGCATTGGCCCTCCACTTTTCAATCCATAAAGCTCTAACTGCTGTGTTTGGCCTCCATGTCTCATTTACCTTCAGTTTTCCTTTGGGAGACAATTTTTCACCTGTCTTTACCATTACTGAGGTCTTTTCTGACGGTATCTTAGAAAACGGTCTGTTGTAATCAGCCTCAGAAATTATAGACAAAGCTGATCCTGTATCAAGCTCCATTTTCAGTTTTACACCTATTGTGATCTGCTTCAGTTATACTGTGCAGTTCTAGGCATCACAGCTCAGCTTCATCAGACTCTGTGTTGTCTGACTCTGTTTCACATTCGGTCACTTTGTGCATTTGCTTAGTTTGGTGTTTGAAATTTTTCACTCGCTGTGATTTTTCCCTTTGGTTGTACTTTTTGTTTTATTTGCACACTTTCTATGACACTTACTGCAAACTTTATCTTTGAGCCACCACTTATTTGCATCATGGGAGGACTTGCTGTATTGATAACATTTTTGGCTTTTTGGACTATTCAGGGACATTTTGTGTTTCACATTCTAACCCTTACTTTAGGTCTGCCGCAGTCTAATGATATTGCAATGGTCAATGCCCATTCTAAGGTTAGGTCTCTTTCTGACAGTAGTCTCTTCAGAGTGCTTTGACTGTGCATGCCACATACAGGCCGATCCCTTAATGCATCAGAAAGGCCATCTCTAAAGCCACTGTGCTGTACTAGAAGTTTGCACAGTTCGGCAATGTATTCACAAATGTGTTTATCCTTTGACTGGTCCTTTTGTAAAATCAAAATCTCTCCGCTACTACCAGTGGTTTAGGGCTCAAGTGGTTTTGTAAAATTGTAACAATTTTGTTGAATGTCTTGTTTTTCAGAAGATACCAGGTTGTGTCAGAGACTGTGTGTTCTAGCATCTGTTAAGCTAAAAAGCACAAGGTCTTTCTTTTCCTTATCCACATTGTACATGTTAAAATTCAGAAGCACTGTCAAATTTGTCAACTTTTCCGACTAAAGCCATTGCTACGTTATTTTCACTTTAAATTTCCTAGTTGTGCATCTCTCACCATTTACGGTGCACTGTTACTCACACGTCTCTTTGTTAGTGTCCATGACGGCTTTCTGCATTTCCCCTCGCCGTCTCATCCCGTAATTGTTGGGGCAGTTGGTGATATCCACTGACATTCAGGTTCACACTTGTCGCCAACTTGTGTCTTTGCAATTAAATGAAGGCAGGAGATGGTTTTAACTGGTGTATTCACATTGCAATCCATACTTTACACACTTGTCCTCCATGTTGCTACTTTCTAAACTGTTTATCAATAGTTCCAATGCTACATCAATTTATTTAGTGATCTCTGTTTGGGAAGGGGTGTTCCTGCATTTTTCTCATACTCCTCGACACTAAACCAATTCTGAATCCCTATGAGGACCATATGCATGTGTGGGAGGGAGGAAAGACACTTGTTTTCCTGTTACTTGTTGTGTTCTACGTTGTTCTGCCGAGCACTGTGGTCATGCTGTGTTGGTGCTGGAATGCCCCCAGCATGTCGTTAGGTTGTGTTGGTTATTGATGCGAACCATGCATTTCACTGTGTGATTCCACGTATATTTGATAGGTAAATCTAAACCTGAATTTTCAAACTGTTTCCACCACCCTCTTAAACAGTGCCTTCCATCTCAGATATAAACATTTCTCATATTCTTCCTCTCACTCTCCTACCAAGTATCTGAAAGTCAAAGTCAAATTTGAGTTTATTATCATCCACAGGAGTACATGAATGCACAGATGCATTGAAAAACTTACTTGCAGTAGCATCACAGATCAATATCCTCTCTTTTGGGGTCTTGAAATCTGCAAGGAAAAAATATTTTCTCTACTGTTGCTGTCAGCCCAGCAATGAAGTGGTTAGAGTAATGGTTATTACAGCGCCAGACACTTCCCGCCTCTACTGGAGGATCTCGTATGTGTAGTAGGTGAATTGGCCACGTGGATGTAATTGAGCAGTGGGGAAGAGGCTCATTGGGCTAGAAGGGCTTGTTTCTCTAAATGAAATAAATAAAATCTGTGCTTTGAGAGGTAGTGTGCTGTGTTAGGAATGCAAGCTCCTTGTCTCTAACTGAATTTCTTCGGCTCTAGGGAGTGGGCAGATCCAGCTGTGGCAGTTCCTCCTGGAGTTGTTGTCTGACAGCACCAATGTCAACTGCATCGCCTGGGAAGGAACCAATGGCGAGTTCAAGCTGACGGACCCGGACGAGGTGGCGCGGCGCTGGGGTGAGCGCAAGAGCAAGCCCAACATGAACTACGACAAGCTGAGTCGGGCCCTCCGCTACTACTACGACAAGAATATTATGACCAAGGTTCACGGGAAACGCTACGCCTACAAGTTCGACTTCCATGGGCTGGCTCAGGTGTGCCAGCCTTCTGCGGCTGAGCATGCCCTCTACAAGCTCCAGAGTAACCTCGCCCACATCCCCTTCTCTGAGATCCCCAAGCTCAATCTGGTGACGTCCAACGTCACGCCCTCGGGATTCTCCTACTGGTCAGGGTCAACCCCTGCCCTCTATCCGGGGCATGGGCTGCAGAGCCCAGCCCACTTCAGTCCTGTGGGTGGGTCACACCTCAGCAGCATCAGTAACATTACCAGCATCAATAACCTCAACAGCCCCTACCACTGAGTGTGGTACAACTGGTGTGGGCACAACAGATCCTGCTGTTTCCTTTTTTGCACAGGAGATGTTTATCCTGATCAAATCCCGAATTGAAGAGGGAAAGAAATGAAATACAGTGTCTCTGATTAATGTCTCAATGCCGTTTGATGCCCTTATCTGAGACATGAGAGAATGTACTTGTTGGAATCTGGAGCAACAAACAATCTGCTGGAGGAACTCAGTGGGTCAGGCAGCATCTGCGAAAGGAAAGGAACTGGCGACATTTCAGGGTGAAAACCTGCATCTGCACTCAACAGTCATAGAGTAATAGAAAAGTGCAGCACAGAAACATGTCCTTCAGCCCATCTAGTCTGTGCAAACCACGTAAACTGCCTTCTCCCATCGACCTGTATCCAGACCATAGCCCCCCCCCCCCATACCTCTCTCATCCATCTACCTAAATAAATTTCTCTTAAATGTTGAAATCAAGCTCGCCTGCACCACTCGTTCTGGCAGCTCATTCTACTCTCTCACTACCCTCTGAGTGGAGAAGTTTTTCCTCATACTCCCCTTAATATGAGGGACCCATGACCCCTTGAACCCTGGGGTTTTCTTTCACCCTGAACCTATGACATCTAGTTGTAGTCCCACCCATCCTCAGTGGAAAAAGCCTGCTTTCATTTAACCTCATAATTTTGAATACCTCTATGAAATTTCCTCTCAATCTTCTGTGTTCCAAGGGATAAAGTCTTAACCTTTTCAATTAGTGCAGATGCAGGGTTTTGGCCTGAAACAACAACAGTTCCTGTCCCCCCACTGATGCTCCTCTGCCTGCCGAGTTTCTCCAGCACATCCCTTGCTTTGTTACATTCTGAATCATAACCATTTTACAGGGTTGCTACTGAGTTCATTCCAAATGGAAACATCATAGAAAGAAGCATCATCTTGCCTTTTATGATCTTGTACACCTCTATCAAGGAAGATGATTTGCTAGAGCTGTACAAAATGATAAGAGACATAGAGTGAGTGGACAGCCGGAGAGTTTTGCCCTGGTGGGCATGGTTAATACCAGGGTCATGATTTTAGGTTGATTGCAGGGGTATTGCCAGATGTACTGTCTGTGCTTTACACTGTGTAGTGAGTGTGTAGATCTTCCTGCCAGGGGTGGTGGTAGAGGCAGCTACATTTAAGAGACTCTTAGATAGGAACATGGATAACAGGAAATTAGAAGACTATGTGAAGGGAAGGGTCAGATTGATCTTAGAGCAGGTTAAAGGTTGGTGTAACATGCTGGGCTGAAGGACTGCACTGTTCTCGGTTTTAAGCTATTCAGCCCATCATGCTGTCCCTTCACGTGGCTCTTTGTCAGAGCTATTCAGATCATCCCATCCCTTGCTTCCTGCCAATAGCCCTGATGGTAAACCAATTCCGAGCCCGGAACCTACTTCCACCGCCCTCCGAAGCAGTGGATTCTGGATTAGAATTAAAATTTCCCTCCTCCTTTCTTGCCAAGTATCTTAGATGTGAATCCTCTGCTCACTCACATCCCTTCCGTTGGAAAGTGCAGTTTCTTATTTACTCAGTAAACTTGTATAAATAGTCTACAAGCTCCAAGAGTCGGAGTCCTAACAGCACAGAAACAGGGCCTTCAGCCCAGCTGGTTCATGCCAACCATCCTAGCCAGTCCCATTTGCCCTCACCTGGCCAATATTACTCAGTATTACTCTGAACAATATTGTTCAGTTCTGGTCGCCTCATAATAAGAAGGATGTGGGAACTTTAGAGAGGGTGCAGAGAGTTAGAGAACATGTCTTATGAGGATAGGTTGAGCGAGCCAGAGCTTTTCTCTTCAGTGTGGAGGATGAGAGGTGACTTGATAGAGGTGTACAAGGTGATAAGAGGCATAGATAGTGTGGACAGCCAGTGCCTTTCTCCCAGGGCAGAAATGGCTAATACCAGATGACATAATTTTAATTTTAAGATGACTGGAGGAGAGTATAGAGGAGAGACAGACATAGGTTTTTTACACAGAGTGGTGGGTGTATAGAACACCCTGTTCAGGGGTGGTGGGAGACATAGATACATTCGGCACATTTAATAGATAGGCACATAGATGAAAGAAAAATGGAGGGTTATGTGGGAGTGAAGGCTTAGATTGATCCTGGAGTAGTTTTGGGTTCAAGGGCTTGAGCTGTGCTGTATTCCATTAAACATTTTATATCCACGTATCTGTTCAAATTACCTTTAAATGTCGCTATTACCCCTCCCTCAAACGCTTCCTTTGGCATAAAAACATGAAATTCTACAGATGCAGTAAATCCAGAGGAAGTCACACAAAGTGCTGGAGGATCTCAGCACATATATGGCTAAAAAACTGACATTTTGGACTGAGACTTGATGAAATGTCTCGGCCCAAAACATTGTTGATTTATAGATTCTGCCTGATCTGCTGAGTTCCTCCAGCATTTGTATGACTTCTTCTGACAGGAAATTTCATATACGGACCACCCTTGGAGTTAAAAATTTACTCCTCAGGTTTGTACTCCTCCTTCCTCTCACCTGAAGTCTATGGCCTTTAGTTTTCCACCCACCAGTTAATTCTGTATCCTTCCATTTATTTCACATTCATGTGCCTTTCTAAACGTCACTTAAAAATCTCCAATATGTCTGGTTGTACCACCACTCCAGGCACTCTGTGTAAAAAAACTAGGCCCTCATTTCTCCTTTGAAATTACCCCCTCTCACCTTAAAAATATCCCCTCTGGTATTAGACAGTTCAACCCTGGGAAAAAGATGCTGCCTGTACCTAAATGTAAGTTAGTTTGAAATTTGTTAAGTTTTCATTTATCTATTAAACTTTTCTTAGCCTTCCCCAAAGTCTCTCAATGTTAATAAAAACATTAATTGCTCCACTGTTTGGTGAGGCCATGCCTGATCTTGCTAAGTCCATACAGGTTTCCATTTATGTTGCTACCCAAAGACATTAAAAAAAACCATTTTACTCCTTGTGTACACAACGATCCCTGGAATCAGCCTTTATGTTTGGCCTTCCATCACGATTTCCATATGCCTCAATGCCCATCGAAGTTAAAAAGCCTTTCTGTTTCATTCTCTGCTGTAATTGTTTTAAGTTATATTTAGAGATACAGTACAGTAACAGGCCCTTCCAGCCCAACGATGCCAACTGCCCAATTACACCCGTGACCAATCAACCTATCAGCTCGTATGACTTTGGGATGTGGGAAAACCCCCGTGGTCACTGGGAGGATGTATAAACACCTTCCAGACAGTAGCAGATCTGACCATAGGTTGCTGCTCTGTAAAAGGGTTAAACTAAACACTACACTACTAAGTCACACCCCAATGTAGTGTTACACTAACCACTACACTACCATGTCACACCACTACAGGGTTACACTAACTGCTACACTACCATGTCAACCCATTGTAGGGTTACACTAACTGCTACACTATCATGTCACACAACTGTAGTGTTACAGTAACCACTACACTACCATGTCACCCCACTATAATGTTACTCTAACCACTACACTACCATGTCACACCCCACTGTAGTGTTACACTAACCACTACACTACCATGTCACCCCATTGTAGTGTTACTCTAACCACTACACTACTATGTCACACCACTGTAGTGTTACTCTAACCACTACACTACCATGTCACCCCATTGTAGTGTTACTCTAACCACTACACTACCATGTCACCCCATTGTAGTGTTACACTAACCACTACACTACCATGTCACACAACTGTAGTGTTACACTAACCACTACACTACCATGTCACCCCATTGTAGTGTTACACTAACCACTACACTACCATGTCACACCCCACTGTAGTGTTACACTAACTGCTACAATATCATATCACCCCATTGTAGTGTTACTCTAACCACTACACTACCATGTCACCCCATTGTAGTGTTACTCTAACCACTACACAACCATGTCACACCACTGTAGTGTTACTCTAACCACTACACTACCATGTCACACCATTGTAGTGTTACACTAACCACTACACTACCATGTCACACCCCACTGTAGTGTTACTCTAACCACTACACTACTATGTCACACCATTGTAGTGTTACTCTAACCACTACACTACCATGTCACCCCATTGTAGTGTTACTCTAACCACTACACTACCATGTCACACCCCACTGTAGTGTTACACTAACCACTACACTACCATGTCACACCATTGTAGTGTTACTCTAACCACTACACTACCATGTCACACCATTGTAGTGTTACACTAACCACTACACTACCATGTCACACCCCACTGTAGTGTTACACTAACCACTACACTACCATGTCACACCATTGTAGTGTTACTCTAACCACTACACTACCATGTCACACCATTGTAGTGTTACACTAACCACTACACTACCATGTCACACCATTGTAGTGTTACACTAACCACTACACTACCATGTCACCCCATTGTAGTGTTACACTAACCACTACACTACCATGTCACACCCCACTGTAGTGTTACACTAACTGCTACAATATCATATCACCCCATTGTAGTGTTACTCTAACCACTACACTACCATGTCACCCCATTGTAGTGTTACTCTAACCACTACACAACCATGTCACACCACTGTAGTGTTACTCTAACCACTACACTACCATGTCACACCATTGTAGTGTTACACTAACCACTACACTACCATGTCACATCCCACTGTAGTGTTACTCTAACCACTACACTACTATGTCACACCATTGTAGTGTTACTCTAACCACTACACTACCATGTCACCCCATTGTAGTGTTACTCTAACCACTACACTACCATGTCACACCCCACTGTAGTGTTACACTAACCACTACACTACCATGTCACACCATTGTAGTGTTACTCTAACCACTACACTACCATGTCACACCATTGTAGTGTTACACTAACCACTACACTACCATGTCACACCCCACTGTAGTGTTACACTAACCACTACACTACCATGTCACACCATTGTAGTGTTACTCTAACCACTACACTACCATGTCACACCATTGTAGTGTTACACTAACCACTACACTACCATGTCACACCATTGTAGTGTTACACTAACCACTACACTACCATGTCACCCCATTGTAGTGTTACTCTAACCACTACACTACCATGTCACCCCATTGTAGTGTTACTCTAACCACTACACTACCATGTCACACAACTGTAGTGTTACACTAACCACTACACTACCATGTCACACCATTGTAGTGTTACTCTAACCACTACACTACCATGTCACACCATTGTAGTGTTACTCTAACCACTACACTACCATGTCACACCATTGTAGTGTTACACTAACCACTACACTACCATGTCACACCCCACTGTAGTGTTACACTAACCACTACACTACCATGTCACACCATTGTAGTGTTACTCTAACCACTACACTACCATGTCACACCATTGTAGTGTTACACTAACCACTACACTACCATGTCACACCATTGTAGTGTTACTCTAACCACTACATTACCATGTCACCCCATTGTAGTGTTACTCTAACCACTACACTACCATGTCACACCATTGTAGTGTTACACTAACCACTACACTACCATGTCACACAAATGTAGTGTTACACTAACCACTACACTACCATGTCACCCCATTGTAGTGTTACTCTAACCACTACACTACCATGTCACACCACTGCAGGGTTACACTAACCGCTACACTATCATATCACACAACTGTAGTGTTACAGTAACCACTACACTACCATGTCACCCCATTGTAGGGTTACACTAACCGCAACACTACCATGTCACACAACTGTAGTGTTACAGTAACCACTACACTACCATGTCACCCCATTGTAGGGTTACACTAACCGCAACACTACCATGTTACACAACTGTAGGGTTACACTAACCACTACACAACCATGTCACACCACTATAATGTTACACTAACCACTACACTACCATGTCACACCATTGTAGTGTTACTCTAACCACTACACTACCATGTCACACCATTGTAGTGTTACACTAACCACTACACTACCATGTCACACCCCACTGTAGTGTTACACTAACCACTACACTACCATGTCACACCCCACTGTAGTGTTACACTAACCACTACACTACCATGTCACACCACTGTAGTGTTACACTAACCACTACACTACCATGTCACCCCATTGTAGTGTTACTCTAACCACTACACTACCATGTCACCCCATTGTAGTGTTACTCTAACTGCTACACTACCATGTCACACCACTGCAGGGTTACACTAACCACTACACTACCATGTCACACCCCACTGTAGTGTTACACTAACCACTACACTACCATGTCACCCCATTGTAGTGTTACTCTAACCACTACACTATCATATCACACCACTGTAGGGTTGCACTAACCACTACACTACCATGTCACACAACTGTAGTGTTACACTAACCACTACACTACCATGTCACACCCCACTGTAGTGTTACACTAACCACTACACTACCATGTCACACCACTGTAGTGTTACACTAACCACTACACTACCATGTCACCCCATTGTAGTGTTACTCTAACCACTACACTACCATGTCACCCCATTGTAGTGTTACTCTAACTGCTACACTACCATGTCACACCACTGCAGGGTTACAGTAACCACTACACTACCATGTCACACCCCACTGTAGTGTTACACTAACCACTACACTACCATGTCACCCCATTGTAGTGTTACTCTAACCACTACACTATCATATCACACCACTGTAGGGTTGCACTAACCACTACACTACCATGTCACACAACTGTAGTGTTACACTAACCACTACACTACCATGTCACACCCCACTGTAGTGTTACACTAACCACTACACTACCATGTCACCCCATTGTAGTGTTACTCTAACCACTACACTATCATATCACACCACTGTAGGGTTGCACTAACCACTACACTACCATGTCACACAAATGTAGTGTTACACTAACCACTACACTACCATGTCACCCCATTGTAGTGTTACTCTAACCACTACGCTATCATATCACACCACTGTAGTGTTACACTAACTGCTACACTATCATATCACACCACTGTAGTGTTACACTAACCACTACACTACCATGTCACCTCATTGTAGTGTTACACTAACCACTACACTACCATGTCACACAAATGTAGTGTTACACTAACCACTACACTACCATGTCACCCCATTGTAGTGTTACTCTAACCACTACGCTATCATATCACACCACTGTAGTGTTACACTAACCACTACACTACCATGTCACCTCATTGTAGTGTTACACTAACCACTACACTACCATGTCACACAAATGTAGTGTTATTCTAACCGCTACACTACCATGTCACCCCATTGTAGTGTTACACTAACCTCTACACTACCATGTCACACCACTGTAGTGTTATTCTATCCGCTATACTACCATGTCACACCACTGTAGGGTTACACTACCCACTACACTACCATGTCACACCCACTCACCCACTGTAAAATGTTTCTTCCTGTAAAACCTGCTCTGACATCCTTGATCGAACATGATGCCTAGAATTACATGGGGCCTATATACTAGGATTTGGAGGAGACAAGCAATAGGGGACTGGTCTCTCTGGAATCCATTTCCCACCCTAAAGCAGGAGCCCAGTGTGAATGTGCAAAGAAGGATTTGTTCCTGTAGTATCAGTTTATTTAATTGTGCGATTTTACCCATTGTTACCCTTTAACAAGTCTCTGAAAGCTTACAAAGAAATGTACATGAATACTTAAACTAACAGCGGCGTCACAGACAAGAAAAGAGAAGTTTCGGCACATTAGCCTGCATAAAGCAGAGGATTGAGTACAGGACTTATGATGTCAATTCTCACTAACACCTTTGTTAATTTTCTCTGTACTCTTACAAGTTTATTGATATGTAGCTTGTAAGTAGGTGACCAGAACTGCACACAATACTCCAAAAAATCAGTGGACTTGGATTTTCAGAAGGTCTTTGACAAGGTGCTGCACATAAGGCTGCTTAACAAGAGCCCATGGCATTATAGAAAATATACTAGCATGGATAAAGCAGTGGCTGATCAGGAGGAGGCAAAGAGTGAGAATAAAGGGAGTCTTTTCTGGTTGGCTGCCAGCAACTAGTGGTGTTCCACAGGGATCTGTGTCAGTGCCACTTCTTTTTACATTACATGTCAATGATTTGGATGATGGAATTGATGGCTTTGTGGCCAAGTTTTTAGCTGGTATGAAGATTGAGAGGCAGGCAGGTAGGGCTGAGGAAGGACTTAAACAGATGAGGAGAATGTGCAAAGGAGTGACAGATGGAATACAGTGTCGGGAATTGTATGGTCATGCACTTTGATAGAAGGAATAAAAGAGCAGACAATTTTCTAAGTGGAGAGATAATTCAAAACTCCGGGGTGCAAAGGGACTTGGGAGTCCTGTGTAAGATTCCCTAAGAGTTAACTTGCAGGTTGAGTTGGTGATGAGGGAGGCAAATGCAATGTTACCATTCATTTCGAGTGGTCTAGAGTATAAAAGTAAGGCTGCAATGTTGAGGCTTCACAAAGCAGTGGTGAGGCCTCACTTGGAGTACTGTGAGCAGTTTTGGACCCCTTACCTAAAAAAGGATGTGCTGACATTTTAGAGGATTCAGAGGAGGTTAATAGGAATGATTCTGGGAATGAACGGGTTAATGTATGTGGAGCTTTTGATCGCTCTGGGCCTGTACTTGCTGGAATTTAGAAGAATAAGTTGGGGGAATCTGATGGGCTGAATTCTGCTCCTGTGTCTTATTTTCTAATTTGGCCTCACCAAAGTACAACTTCTACGTAACATCTCATCTCCTGTACCCAGTACTCTGATTTATGATGGCGGATGTGTCCAAAGCTTTCTTTATGACCCTTTCTACCTGTGATGTCATTTTCAAGGAATTATGGATCTGTATTCCCAGATCCCTCTGTTCTACTGCACTCTCATTCCATTCCAACTATGTTCAACACAACTTCTCTGAACCGGGGATTGACAACATTAGTTGACAAGTGATCACTGCCTGTTGTCTCTTGAGCTAAGGATCAGTGGTACTGGCTAAGGTCAGGATCTGGGTAGGCTGTGAAGTTTTTTATTGATTGTGTCTCCCACTAACACTCACCCATCAGACTCATGGCTGCCTGAGTGAGACATCTCAGGAGTCACAGTTCAGACCTCCTTACGGATTTGAAACCTTCTGTAGAGAAAGAAACACTGGGAGGAGGGTTGGGCATTTTGAGAAATGATAATGTCAGTGTACTAACAAAGCAAGCTGTAACCTATGAAGATATCCCTGATTTTGAAAATTGCTGAATTGGTAAATTGGTTTCTTATTGTCACATGTACTGAGTTCCACTGAAAATGACCGGGTGATAAAGACTTGTACAGCAGCAGCAACTCTTTAGTGTTTAAGATATTTCTGAAAGTGTCTAATTATAATGTAGGTGCTAAGTTATTTGTAAATACAGTATTGATGTCATATTATGTGCTTGTTTGACTGGAAATAAATACTGGTAAATTTAAATTGGTAAATTGGTTTATTATGGTCATGTACTGAAGTATAGTGAGAAACTTTATTTATGTTTCAAAGTTAAAAGTTCGAAGTTCAAAGCAGCTATACATGTCCCATATGCAACCGTGAGGCTTGTTTTCTTGCGTGCATACTCAGTAAATCCAAGAACCATAACAGTCATCTCCTCCAGTTCAAGGGCCTGATGGTTGACGGTAATAACTGTTACGATTTGTAACTTCAAAACATAAGACTAATTGCAAGGAAAAGACAGGAACTCGGAACGTGCGCATGTTACTTTGATTTTTACTTAAGTGAGGCGCACACATGTGATGTGATGACATGATGACGTTTGCCATTCATGTACTCTAACATATAACCTGTAATGAATTATGTAACCAAGCAATGTTTAATGAAACAATATATTTATAATATTACTCTAATTTTACTGAACTATTAAATATACAGCCTTCCTCCCTGATTAGCTATAAACTCCAACTCAACATACTGAAGAATGCATCTCAACTTATGTACATAAAGAGTCATAAAGAAATACAGCACAGAAACAGGCCCTTCAGCCCATCTAGTCTATGCCAAAACCATTTAAACTGCATACTTCCAATGACCTGCACTGGGACCATAACCTTCCATATCCCTACCATCTACGTGCCTTTCCAAATTTCTCTGAAACATTGAAATCAAGCTCACATGCACAACTTGTGCCGTCAGCTCATTCCACACTCTCATGACCCTCTGAGTGAAGAAATTTCACCTCATGTTCCCCTTAAACTTTTCACCTTTCACCCTTAACCTGGGATCTCTAGTTGTAGTCCCACCCAACCTCAGTGGAAAAAGCCTGATTGTATTTACCCTCATAATTTTGTACTCCTCTATCAAATCTCCTCTTAATCTTCTGCACTCTAAAGAATACAGCTCTAACCTATTCAATCTTTCCTTATAACTCAGGTCCTCCAGTCCCTGTATCATCCTTGTAATTTTTCTCTGTACTCTTTCAACCTTTTTTATATCTTTCCTGTAGGTAGGTGACCAAAACTGCACACAATACTCCAAATTAGACCTCACCAATGTCTTATACAACTTCAACATAACATCCTATCTACTGTACTTAATACTTTGATTTATGAAAGCCAATGTGCCAAAAAAATTTTTGAATGGCCTTATCTAATTCTGATGCAATGAATGATGTACCTGTATTCCCAGATCCTTTTGTTATACCACACTTCTCAGTGCCTTACCGTTCATTGTGTAAGACCTACGCTGGTTGGGTCTACCAAAATGCAAAACCCCGCACTTTGTCTGCGTTAAAATCCATCAACCATTTTTCAGCCCATTTTTCCAGCTGATGCAGATCCTGCTACAAGCCATGATGTCCTTCCTCACCCTCAGTCTTGGTGTCATCTGCAAGTTTGCTGACCCAGATAACCACATTGGCATCCAGATCATTGATGTAGATGACAAGCAACAAAGGACCCAACAACAATCCCTGCTGCACTCCGCTAGTCCCAGGCCTCCAGTCAGAGTGACAACTATCTACTACCACTCTCTGGCTTCTCCATCAAAGCCAATGTCTAACCCAATTTACTACCTCATCCTGAATGCCAAGCAACTGAACTTTCGTGACCAGCCTCCCACATAGGTCCTTGCCAAATATCCATGCAGACAACATCCACTGCCTTACCTTCATCCACTTTATGGTAACTTATAGACAATAGACAATAGGTGCAGAAGTAGACCATTCGGCCCTTCGAGCCTGCACCACCATTTTGGGATCATGGCTGATCATCTACTATCAATACCCGGTTCCTGCCTTGTCCCCATATCCCCTGATTCCCCTATCCATAAAATACCTATCTAGCTCCTTCTTGAAAGCATCCAGAGAATTGGCCTCCACTACCTTCTGAGGCAGTGCATTCCAGACCCCCACAACTCTCTGGGAGAAGAAGTTTTTCCTTAACTCTGTCCTAAATGACCTACCCCTTATTCTCAAACTATGCCCTCTGGTACTGGACTCTCCCAGCATCTGGAACATATTTCCTGCCTCTATCTTGTCCAATCCCTTAATAATCTTATATGTTTCAATCAGATCCCCTGTCAATCTCCTTAACTCCAGCGTGTACAAGCCCAGTTTCTCTAACCTCTCTGCGTAAGACAGTCCAGACATCCCAGGAATTAACCTCGTGAATCTACGCTGCACTTCCTCTACAGCCAGGATGTCCTTCCTTAACAAGGAGACCAAAACTGTACACAATACTCCAGGTGTGGTCTCACCAGGGCTCTGTACAAATACAAGAGGATTTCCTTGCTCTTGTACTCAATTCCCTTTGTAATAAGGGCCAACATTCCATTAGCCTTCTTCACTGCCTGCTGCACTTGCTCATTCACTTTCAGTGGCTGATGAACAAGGACTCCTAGATCTCTTTGTATTTCTCCCTTACATAACTCTACACCATTCAGATAATAATCTGCCTTCCTGTTCTTACTGACAAAGTCGATAACCTCACACTTATTCACATTAAACGTCATCTGCCAAGTATCTGCCCACTCACCCAGCCTATCCAAGTCATCCTGAGTTCTCCTAACATCCTCATCACGTCACACTGTCACCCAGTTTAGTATCATCAGCAAACTTGCTGGTTATTCTCAATGCCTTTATCTAAATCGTTGACGTAAATTGTAAACAGCTCTGGTCCCAATACTGAGCCCTGTGGCACCCCACTAGTCACCACCTGCCATTCCGAGAAACACCCATTCACCGCTACCCTTTGCTTTCTATCTGCCAACTAGTTTTCTATCCATGTCAATGTCTTCCCCCTGATGCCCTGAGCTTTGATTTTACCCACCAATCTTCTATGTGGGACCTTATCAAATGCCTTCTGAAAATCGAGGTACACTACACCCACTGGATCTCCCCCGTCTAACTTCCTGGTTACACCCTCAAAAAACTCCAACAGATTAGTCAAGCATGACTTACCCTTGGTAAATCCATGCTAGCTTGGCCCAATCCTATCACTGCTATCTAGATATGCTGTCTTTCATCCTTAATAATGGACTCTAGCATCTTCCCCACCACCGAGGTCAGGCTGACAGGTCGATATTTCTCTGTTTTCTCCCTCCCTCCTTTCTTAAAAAGTGGGATAACATTAGCCATTCTCCAATCCTCAGGGACTGATCCTGAATCTAAGGAACATTGGAAAATGATTACCAATGCATCTGCAATTTCCAGGGCCACCTCCTTTAGTACCCTAGGATGCAGACCATCTGGACCTGGGGATTTGTCAGCCTTCAGTCCCATCAGTCTACTTATCACCGTTTCCTTCCTAATGTCAATCTATTTCATTTCCTCTGTTACCCTATGTCCTTGGCCCATCCATACATCTGGGAGATTGCTTGTGTCTTCCTTAGTGAAAAGTACTCATTAAGTTCTTCTGCCATTTCTCTGTTTCCCATAACAATTTCACCCAATTCATTCTTCAAGGGCCCAACATTGTTCTTAACTATCTTCTTTCTCTCCACATATCTAAAAAAGCTTTTGCTATCTTCCTTTATATTCCTGGCTAGCTTGCATTCGTACCTCATTTATCTCCCTGTATTACCTTTTTAGTTAAGTTCTGTTGTTCCTTAAAAACTTCCCAATCATCTGTCCTCCCACTCACCTTAGCTCTGTCATACTTCCTTTTTTTTAATGCTGTGCAATCTCTGACTTCCTTTGTCAACCACTGTGGCCCCTTTCCCCTTTTTGAATCCTTCCTTCTCTGGGGGATGAACTGATATTGCACCTTGTGCATTATTCCCAAGAATACCTGTCATTGCTGTTCCATTGCCTTTTCTGCTAGGATATCCGTCCAGTCAACTTTGGCCAGCTCCTCCCTCATGGCTCCATAGTTTCCCCCGTTCAACTGCAACACTGACACCTCCAAGCTGTCCTTATCCTTCTCAAATTGCAGATAAAAACTTATCATATTATGATCACTACCTCCTAATGGCTCCCTTACTGCAAGATCGCTTATCAAATCCTGTTCATTACATAACACTAAATCCAGAATAGTCTTGTCCCTGGTTGGCTCTCGTACAAGCTGTTCCAAACTTCCTTGAAAAACTCTAATAGATTGGTTAGACATGACCTACCACACACAAAACCATGTTGATTCTCCTTATCAGTCCAAGTCTATCCAGATACTCATGTATCTGGCTCCTTAGAATACCTTCCCACCTCTGATGTCAGGCTCACTGGCCTATAATTTCCCAGTTTATGCTTAGAGCCTTTTTTTATAGACCAGTGAGTCTGACACTTCTCTTGGCTTTGTGTCATTTCTCGGGTAAATACAGATGCAAAGAATTCATTTCAGATCTCCTCCATCTGTTTTGGCTCCACACATAGATCACTATTCTGATCTTCCAGAAGACCAATTCTGTCTCTTGCAATGTTTTTGCAATTAATATATCCACAATATCCCTTAGGACTCTCCTTCACTTTGTCTGCTAGAACTTTATGTCTTCTCTTAGCTCTCTTGATTTCTTTCTTAATTTCCTGTCCTCCATAAGCACCTTATTCATTCCTACTTGTCTATATCTGCTCCACACCTCATTTTTCTCTTAACCAGGTTCTCAATATCACGTGAAAAGAAAGGTTCCCTACACTTGTTATCCTTACCTTTTATTCTGACAGGCACATACAAGCTTTGTACTCTCAAAATTTCATTTTTGAAGCCTTCTACTTTCCAAGTACAACTTTGTCAGAAAACAGCATGTCCCAATCCACACTTGCCAGGTAATTTCTGATACCATCAAAACCAGCCTTACTCCAATTTATAATCTCAACCCGTGGACCAGACCTATCTTTTTGCATATGAAACTAATGGCATTGTGGTTACTTGATACAAAGTGTTCCCCTACACAAACTTCTGTCACCTGCCCTTTCGCATTTCCCAATAGCAGATCCAGTATCACACACTCTCTTGTATGTACTGATGAAGAAAACTGTCCTGAACACATTTGACAAACTCTATCCCAACCAGTCCTTTGATAGTAAGAATTTCACAGTAAATATGTGGAAAGTTAAAATCACTCCCTACAACAACCCTGTGTTTCTTGCAACAGTCTGCAATCTCTTTAAAATTTGTTCCTAAATCCTAGCACTGCTGGGTGGTCTGAAATATGCCCCATTAACGTGGTCATATCTTCCTTATTTGAGGTCTGGTCCCTGCACGTGTAGTACACAGGCCCACTGGTGTGTGTACATGCCCTGGTGCTCCTGAACCAGATCCCCAGCAACGGGTAAATGGCCCCACTACCTTGTAGGCAGCCTGGGGAGAGACAAAAGCTACGGGAACAATGCAGACAGCAAATCCAGAATGGATCCCCTCAGGCAGCTGGAAATCATTGAACATCCTTCTGGCAGCTCCTGCAGCCAAACTAGTGCCAAACATATTGCTTCATAAGCTTTCCTTTGGATTGTACTGCTGAGTCTGGGTGGGGGGGGGGGGGGTGGTGCTCGAGATCTTGACGACTGGGCATCTCAGGATCTCCAAACCTTCCGCCCAGGCTTGCGATGATGATCACCACCCATTGTCCGAGACAGACAGATGCCTTTCTTCTTTCTCCCATTTTTCTCAGTTACACCCATAACACCTCACTAGCCCAGTTCTTCAGTCTGTCCTGATGGAGCACGGCCGTAACATTTTCTCTGACTAATAACACCACCCCATTTAATCTCTCCTACTGTCATGTTTAAAACAACAGAACCCCAGAATATGAGCTGCCAGTCCTACTCCTCCTGCAACCAAGTATCACAAAAAGCTACAATATCGTGATTCCGGATGTTGATCAGTATCCTGAACTCATCTGCCTTTCCTGCGATACTTCTTACATTGAAATACAGGCAGCTCAGGACATTAGACCACCATGTTCAACATTTTGATTCCTGACTTTGTCTGTGTTCTTACCAGCCTGTCTCCACAACCTCTCCACTAACTGTTCTGACACTCTGGTTCCCACCCCCCTGCAACTCTCACTTCAACCCCACCACGCAGCATTAACAAACCTTCCCACTCAGATATTAGTCCCCCTCCAGTTCACTGTATATTGTTCCTTCTGTACAGGTTCCCTGGAAGATACCCTCCCTCCTACAGCAGCTCCTTAGCCACATGTTAAATTGTATGACCTTCCTATTTCAGGCCTCACTGGCACAGGGCACAGGTAGCAGTCCTGTGATCACAACCCTGGAGGTCACCTTGTCACCCATCCTACCCATGTCATCAGTACCTACATGGACCATGACTTCTGGCTGTTCACCCTCCCACTTAAGAATGCTGAGGACGCGATCTGTGATGTCCTGGACCCTGGCACCCGGGAGGCAATATACCTTCCAGGAATCTCACTCTTGCCCAGAACCTCTTGTTTGCTCCCCTAACTCACAAATCCCCTATCACCACAGCATGCCTCATCACCCTTCCCCCTTTCCTTTTGAATCACAGAAGCAGAGCTTGCAGGTATAGTCATCAGGAGCACTGGAGGTCTCCCTGCCTTTTCACATCCCATAAGAGGAGCATTCCACTATCCTGCCTGGCATCTCTATTGTCCTAGCTGAGCAGATATAAAGAAAGGAAGGAAAAAAAAACTTTCCCTAGGGCTCTTCTTTCTTTGCTCTTTCTGACTGAAGCCTCTCTTTGCTAAAGCACTCAGATGATGGCCACTGCACTTGCCTCAAGTTAATCAATCCAAAATGCCGATTGGTTGCTGGTCAGAGCTCAGTCACACTGCTGAAATGCACCGCTGCCTTTTTCTACTTGATCAGTGGACCTGATTGAAATCCCATCCTCTCAAACTTTTAAATCGTCCCATTCAGGCCCAAAGATTTAGTGGTTTAATCACTGTGGAGGCTGTCTTAGTCTTGGTGATAATGTATTTCCTGACAAGGGAGGTCACTCTGCTTATTAGGTGAGACTTGTGGCTGTGAGATGATCTCCAGTTCTGGGGCTTCCTCTGTTGGAGGTCAAAGGAGTTGACTCTGGAACTGGAGGAGTGGTTCTGACAGTTCTGGGCACCTTTCTTCTGGATGTGTTGGCATTTCAAACAATGCGTGGCAAGCTTCACTGGACAGTGTGGATCATCATGTGTGAGTACAGTGTCCGAGGTCACCGTTTTCTTTGCCTATTGGAAAGCCATCTCACACTGCTTTGTCCAGTGCCATTTCTTCCCGATCTGTAGTGATGAGTTCACAGGGTGGGAGTATTGTAACCAGGTTTGGCAGGAGCCTGTTATAGTAATTGACAAATCCTAAAAAGCGCTGCAGCTGTGACATGTCCTTTGGCCTTGGTCCATCCACAACTGCTTGAACTTTCCCAGCACACATGTAATTCTTGTGCATCGATCTGTGACTACAGTAAATGATGCTCAGTTTAAAAAATTCACACTTGTTACATTGTGGTCTGAGCCTATAATCTTCCAATCTTTTGAACACATCTTGAGATTTTGGAGATGTTCCTTGTCATCCTCACCAGTAACAATGAAGTCATCCTGGTAACACTGACTACCTGGGCCCCATGTAGCACCAGGTCTCTAGCTTTCTGCCAGTGTGCAAGTGTAGATGACACTTCAAAAATAAGCCTGTGATAGCAATAAGGCTCTTTGTGAGTGTTCATCATGAAAAACACATTGGACCCTTTTTCATTCTCCATCTGTAGGTAGGTCTCAGCTAAGTCCACTTTGATTAAGTATTTTCTTCGAGAACGGTTTGCAAAAACACCCTCTATCCTGGGCAGAAGGTATTGGACTACTTTCAGTTCTGACCTTAAAATCACCACAGATCCTGATGGACCTGTTCTTCTTGGCTACTGGAACCTCTGGCATTGTCCATGGGCTCCAGTCAGCCTTGGAAATAATTCCTTAAGACTCCATCTGATCTAAGTCACTGGCTACTCTATCACGGATGGTATAAGGAACTGAATGGGCTTTGTAAAACTGGAGAGTGGCAGTTTCATTTAACACTATTTTACCCTTTATATGATTGCATTTTCTAATGCCATTCTTTAAGACTCCTGTGACATCATCAACTTTCTTCATTCACTTTCAGTTGACTCTATTACAGAGGATGTAGCATGCAAATGATGGATGGATCTCCAATCAACTTATCTCAGCCACTCACGTCCCCACGAGTTTTTACCACAGACAAGCCCAATGTGGCTTGTTGATTGCTATATTTCGCAGTTATGAGTGTCACTCCCACAGGAGTTATCTTTTCTCCAGTATACGCTCTTAGTTGAATATCTGCAGGTTTCAGTTCAGTACCTTTGAAATGCTATTCAGACTCACTTTATGGACTGACTAACATAGCCAAGCTATTGTGCAATTCCATTTTAATTAATTTGCTGTTCACTTCTGGTGTAAGCCATATTGCTTGTCTATTGTTAGTTTTCGCACGTGGTGACACGATCTCCGTAACTCATCATTTATTAGACAGATTAGTGCTTTTATGAAATTTCAACTTGACTTGTTATCATTTTTTCTTCTCTGTGCAGTCCATTTGTTTTTGTTTGCCTGACATGCCAATTGTTTGTGTCCTACCTTGTTGCATTTTCTGCAAGTTTCCCCTTTAAACCTGATTGGTCTGGTGTATGTGAGCCCCTGCCACAATGGTAACACAATTTGTTTGGCTAGGCAGAACTCTACTTAGGCATAATTTTGTTCACACTCACTGTCATTCCTGACTGCAACTCAATTGTGTCTCTGGCTGCTGTTTCCATCGATGCAGCAATTTCAACTTCTTTTTAAACTGACAATTGTGCTTCAGCTAGGAACTGTTCTTGAATGCTTTCTTGTAACATTCCAAAAACTAAACAATCTCTCGGTGCATCATTAAGCCAGTCACTGAACTGACAACTTTTTCAATTTAGCCCAGTACCTTGAAATGGATTTCCTTTCCTTTTGACTCCACTTATGAAACCTGAAGTGTTCTGCAATCAGCAAAACGGCTTTGGTTCTAAATGTTCCTGCATTGCTTTCATAATAGCAATAGAGCATATTTCAGATGGTTTGCTTGGAGCAGTTAAACTTCTAAGCAAACGGTATGCCTTTAACCCCAATGCACTCAGCAAAACTGGCACTTGCTGTTTCATTTCCTTCAAAATACTGCTCACATCATGGGCTGATCCAATTCTTCCAGTCATCCCCACTCCCCTGCCTTCTCCCCATACCCTTTGATGCCCTGGCTAAACAAGAAACTCCCTATCTCTGCCCTAAATGACTCGGCCTCCACAGCCGCTCGTGGCAGCAAACTCCAGATCTACCCCCCTCTGCCTAAAGTAATTTCTCAACATCTCTGTTCAAAATGAGCGTCCTCCAATCCTGAAGTTGTGCCCTCTTGTCCTAGAGTCCCCCGCCATGGGAAATAACTTTGCCATATCTAATCTGTTCAGGCCTCTTAACATTTGAAATGTTTCAATGAGATCCCTCCTCATTCTCCTGAACTCCAGGGAATACAGCCCAAGAGCTGCTGGACGTTCCTCATACGGTAACCCTTTCATTCCTGGAATCATTCTCGTGAATCTTCTCAGAATCCTCTCCAATGTAAAATAAGGAGCCCAAAACTGCACACAATACTCCAAGAGTGGTCTCACGAGTAACTTATAGAGCCTCAACATCACATCCCTGCTCTTATATTCTATACCTCTAGAAATGAATGCCAACATTGCATTCACTTCTGCACCACCAACTCAACCTGGTATCCTGCACAAGGACTCCCAAGTCCCTTTGCATCTCTGCATTTTGAATTCTCTCCCCATCTAAATAATCGTCTACTTGTTTATTTCTTCCACCAAAGTGCCTGACCATACACAATCCCTAACAATTGATTCCGACAACTTCCCAACCACTAATGTCAGGCTAACAGGTCCATAGTTCCCTTTGTGCTGTCTCCCACCCTTCTTCGATAGTGGAGTAACAGCTTCAATTTTCTGGTCATCTGGTATTGTGCCAGAGTCTATCGATTGAAAGCACAGTGGTTTAGAAGCTGTGCTTGAGCCTGGTGGTACGTGCTTTCAAGGTTTTGTATCTTCTGCCCAATGGGAAAGGAGAGGATGGAGAATTTCTGGGATGGGTGGGGTCTTTGATCACGCAGCTGCTTTACCAAGGCAGCAAGAAGAGTAAACAGGGGGTGAAGATGATAAAAAAGGTGACTTGGGCCTCTGTATCTCCATCTGCAATTGGATCTTCGACTTCCTAACCGTAAGACCACAGTCTGTGAGGATTGGTGATAATATCTCCTCTTTGCTGACGATCAACACTGACACACCTCAGGGCTGTGTGCTTAGCCCACTGCTCGACTCTCTGTATACACGTGACTCTGTGGCTCAGCATAGCTCAAATACCATCTACAAATTTGCTGATGATACAACCTTTCAGCTGGTGATGAGAGGGCGTACAGGAGTGAGATATGCCAACTACAGAAGTGGTGCCGCAGCAACAACCTGGCACTCAATGTCAGTAAGATGAAAGAGCCGATTGTGGACTTCAGGAAGGGTAAGATGAAGGAGCAGGTACCAATCCTCATAGAGGGATCAGAAGTGGAGGGAGTGAGCAGTTTCAGGTTCCTGGGTGTCAAGATCTCTGAGGACTTAATCTGGTCCCAACATCGATGTAGTTATAAAAAAGACAAGACAATGACTATACTTTATTGGGAGTTTGAAGCTATTTGGCATGTCAACAAACACAACCAACAACTTCTATAGTTGTACCGTAGAGAGCATTTTGACAGGCTGCATCATCGTCTGGTATGGAGGGGCTACAGCACAGGACCAAAAGAAGCTACAGAAGGTTGTAAATCTAGTCAGCTCCATTTTGGGCACTAGCTTACAAAGTATCTTTGGGGAGCAGTGTGTCAGAAAGGCAGCATCCATTATTAAGGACCTCCAGCGGCCAGGGCATGCCTTTTTCTCACTGTTACCATCAGGAGGAGGTACAGAAGCCTGAAGGCACACACTCAGTGATTCAGGAACAGCATCTTCCTCTCTGTCATCCGATTCCTAAATGGACACTGAAGCTTTGGACACTACCTCACTTTTTTTTAATATACAATATTTCTGTTATAGCACGTTTTTTAATCTATTCAATATACATACTTGATTGACTTGTTTATTTACTATAATTACATTTTATTTTATTTATTTCTCTCTCTCTCTCTCTCTGCTAGATTATGTACTGCATTGAACTGCTGCTGCTAAATTAACAAATTTCACGTCACATGCTGGTGATAATAAACCTGATTCTGACAAATTGCTCATGGGTTTGCTTTAATATTCTTAAATCCCCTGAAGCAAATGCCAGAGAGGTCTGATGAATGGTGTAAACCTGAAGCATCCACTGGTGATTTCTCTCCACATTTGCAGCCTGACCTGCTGAGTTCCTCCAACACTTCGTCTGTTGCTCCTATTGTTTCCTGTTCTTTATCCACAGCCCAGCACACATTTCATTTTTAAACAGAGATCCAATTCCCCTTATATACTGCTTACATACTTCCATAATAAATTTACTTTGATCTTCAAATCCTTTAAATATATCCAATGACTTGGCCTCGGAGACCAACTGTGGCAATGAATTTCACAGATCAACCATCCTCTGGCTAAAGAAATTCTTCCTTATCTCTGCTCTAAAGGATGGCCTTATATTCTAGTCAATGTTCTAAGGTGTTAGTCAGATAGCATTTGGAATATTGTGAGTGATTTTTGGCCCGGTATTTAAGGAAAGATGTGCTGGCCCTGGAGAGGCTCCAGCGGAGGTTCACCAGAATGAGCCTGCAATGAAAAGCTTAACGTATGAGGAGCAGTGCACGGGTATGGGGATGTAATTACTAGAGTTCAGATGGATGAGGGAGGATCTTATTGAAGTTATAGAATACTGGAAGACGTGGAAAGACTGAATTTGGAGAGGATGTTTCTATTAGCAGGAGAGCACAGGATCTGAAGGCACAACCTCAGAATAAAGGAGGAATTTCATTAGCCAGAGGGTGGTGAATCTGGAATGCTTTTGCCTCAGTGGCAAAAGAGGCCAAGTGATTTGGTATATTTAAGACAGAGATTGATAAGTTCTTGATTGGCAAGGGGGTTAAAGGTTGCAGTGAGAAATCGGGAGGGTGTACTTGATAAAAAAAAAACGTCAGCCAGAACTGAATGGTAGTGCAGGATTGAAGGGTCAAATAGCCAAATTCTGCACCTAGATTTTATTGTTTTCTGAATAGCCTGACAGATCTTATGAGTGAGACAATGTAAGGGAGACAATTTTCACTTCTCGCAGGACATTCTGATCCAATTAATTCACACATGACCAATGTCAGCTTTTAAGTCAGATTTGTTTAAGTATTAGAATTTAAAATTCCCCAGTTGTAAGAGGCCATTGAAATTCTGGGTCGGTGGGTTAGAAAGCTTCTCTCTGAACAGATTTAGGGTGGCATGGTAGTGTAGAGGTTTGCGTAAAGCAGAACAGTGCCAGCAACCAGATCAATTCTACCACTCTCTGTACAGAATTCGTACATTTTCCCCGTGACCATGCGGGTTTCCTCTGATTGTTCCAGTTTCCTCCTGCATTCCAAAGGTTAGTAGGTTAATCGTTCAGACGAGTAACCCAGGCTTGTTGTGCCTGATAGACCTGTACCATGCTGTGAATCTCAATGAAAAATAAACAACCACTCTGTCAGTAAGTTCATCTCTTTTACTTTCTGCAAGAATAACGGCAAACAATGACACAAACTGCAATATAAACACCAAGCATCCTGCAATCTCTCCTCTTTTCATTGCACCACCTTTCTCAGGTCAGACAGCTGATAAATGGTACTTGCCAAACTGAATGGGTGACTTGTTGCAGGGCCTGCAGTTCAGTCAGTCTTCCACAGAGCAACAGACTCTATGCAACAGCCCACAGATACTGGAATCTACACACAAAGATACCAGAGGGACTCAGCCAGTCAGGCAGCATCTATGGAGGAAAATGGTCAAGTCCCCTCACCTGAACTGAAATGATATTATTATCACTAATATTATTTATTTATTTTTGGTTTTGCACAGTTTGTCCTCTTTTGCATGTTGTTTGTCAGTTTTTGTGTGTAGTTTTTAATTGATTCTATTGCATTTCTTCATTTTACGGTGAACGCCTGCAAGAAAATGAATCTCAGAGTAGTATATGATGTCATTTATTTACTTACTGAGGTACAACAGGGAAAAGGCCCTTCGGCCCTTTGAGCTGTGCTGCACAGCATTTCCTGATTTATCCCTAGCTTATTCACAGGGCATTTGCAATGAAAAATTAATCTACTAAACGGTGTGTTTTTGGGCCGTGGGAGGAACCCAGGTGTTCCGTATGGGGGGTGTCCAGACTCCTTGCAGCTGAACTTGGAACTCCGACGCACCGAGCTGCAATAGCACTCCACTAATTTCTACTCTACATTGTCGCCCCATGTACTTTGATAATAAATTTACTTTGAACTTTGAAGTGTACTGCATTTTACTTTGAAATGTTGATAAATATAAGCTTTGCAATGATTGGGTGGTGTGGAACTGTAGTAGTTGGTGTAACTGAGTGCTCCAGTTCCCTCCGACAGTCCAAACACATTCAGATACTGTTAGGGTTACTGAATTGTGGGCTGACAACATGGCGATACTTGCAGGCTGCCCAGTGCAATCCTCACTGATTTGATTTGATACAAGTAATGCATTTTGTTGTGTGTTTCGATGTGCATTGAAAAATAAAGCTGACCTTTAGAGATGGCATTTAACACATTGACCTTCATCAGTCAGGGCAATGAGTACAGAAGTTGGGATATTTTGTTTGTGATCAGAACCATGTTTAATATCACCAGCATGTCGTGAAATTTGTTGTCTTTGTGGCAACAATACATAACAATGCAATACATAATGATAAAAAACATGAATTTCAGTGAGTACATATGTGCATTAAATAGTTAAATTAAATAAGTAGTGCAAAAATTTTTAAAAAGTAGTGAGGTGTTCATTGGTTCAATGTCTATTGCAGATCGGATTGCAGAGGGGAAGAAGCTGTTCCTGAAGTATTGAGTGTGTGCCTTCAAGCTTCTGTACCTCCTTCCTGATGGTAGCAATGAGAACAAGGCATGATCTGGATAATGTGGATCCTTAATGATGGATGCCGCCTTTTTGAGGCATTGCTCCTTGAAGATGTCTATGGAGGCTAGTGCTCATGATGGAGCTGACTGAGTTTACAACTCTCTGCAGCTTATTTCAATCTGGTGCAGTAGACCCCAGACCCACCCCTCCCATGCCATACCAGACAGTGATGCAGCCAGTTAGAGTGCTTTCTATGGTGCAGCTGTAGAAATCTGTGACTATTTTTGGTGACCTACCAAATCAAAGGTTGTCGTGCCTTCTTTGTAGCTGCATCGATATGTTGGGTCCAGGTTAGATCCTGAGGGATATTGACACCCAGGAACATGAAACTGCTCACTCACTCCACCTCTGATCCCTCTGTGAGGATTGGTTTGTGCTCCCTCGCCTTATCCTTCCTGAAGTCCACAATCAGCTCTTTGGTCTTACTGACGTTGAGTGCCAGGTTGTTGCTGAGACACCACTCTACTTGTTGGCATATCTCACACCCGTACACCCTCTCGTCACCATCTGAAATTCTGCATACAATGATTTAATCATCAGCAAATTTATAAATAGCATTTGAGCTGTGCTTGACCACACAGACGTGGGTGTAGAGAGAGTAGGTCAGAGGGTGAAGCACACATCCCTGAGGTATTGCAATGTTAATTGTCAGTGAGGTGGAGATGTTATTGCCAATTCATACAGACTGTGGTCTTCTGTGAGAAACCTGAGGATTCGATTGCAGAGGGAGGTACAGAGGCCCAGGTTTTGGAGCTTGTTGATCAGCCTTGTAGGAATGATTGTGTTAAATGCTGATCTGGCAGTAGGTTAAAATATCAGCACAACATCGTGGGCTAAAGGGTCCGTACTGTGATGTAGTATGCTTTGTGTTCTAATCAGGGAAAAAGCCCTGGTGGTGTAAGAGGTGGTCTGAATTGTTCCATTGAGGTAGAGTGAGGGCTGTGCAGGTTGGTTCGAGAACCTGATGGTTGTCAGGAAGCAGCTGGTCCTGGACCTGGTGGTTTGGGACTTATAAAGATTAGCTTTATTAGTTACTGATACATTGAAACATACAATGAAATGTGTGGTTTGCATCAAAGGCCCAGAAATCTGAATATGTGCTGGGGCATCCAGTTATGCTTCCAGTGCCAATATAACATCTCACAGCTTCCGAAATCTTACTAGTCCGTCTATATTTGGAGGGAATAAGTGCACCTGATGAAGCCCACACAATGTCCTTACAGACAGCTATGGGAATCTCTGCTTTGGTAAAGCATTGTGCTAACTGCTGTGATTCTGAGGACTACTTCATTCCTGGTGGCAGCAGTGTTAGAGGACAGGGACCTGTTGGCTGAGGGTCCTTAATGATAGGTGCTGGAGGGAAGGGCTGTGCCTGTGATAGATCAGGTCATGGCCAGCTCTCCTTGCAGCTTCTTGTGTTCTTGTGCCAAACCAGGCCATGGTGCAACCAATCAGGATACTTTCAACAGTATCACATCTATAGCATTTTGTTGGAGTACCTGTTGGAATGCCAAATATCATTAAGCTTCTAAGAAAGTAGAGGGACTGGCGAACCCTCTTCATGGTTGTGACTCTGTGCTGGGCCCAGGTCAGGCTGTCTGAGATGGTAACATTAGGCTGGACCCAGATTTTTGGCCACATCCATCTTAGAATGACGATTAACATGACCACATCTATGTCAAGTACAGTAAATCGAATGACCTATCAATGGAAGCTTTGAATCACAAGACATATTGTGGCAACACCAGCTGGCAGATAAGGAAGCATAGAAAGGGTGAAGATTCACCATGATTAATTTCAAACAACTAAGTGCCAATGTTATTATCATTTGTAGCAAGAACAAAAACCTCTGTTTCCTGGAAATGCATCAAAATAACTCACTAATATTCAAATTTGATGGCTGTCTGATCGACATCAGCCATTAAATCACATTATTCGTATCATCTCCTTTGTATAGAAAGTAGTAATATCAGATGAAACTCTGTTACATAGTCTCATAAATTAACCAATTCTTGCAGAAGAAAGTACACAAAAGAATACATGCAATTATTTCTCACTAAGAACAGGAATTAAGTGTTTAATTAATTTTGTGATGTATGTACTTTGGTTAACTCCAGCATTAAATATTAAATAATCAAAACTAACAGTCATAGGACGTAGCACAAAACTGTCACAGCTCATAGGACATAGCACAACACTGTCACAGCTCATAGGACATAGCACAACACTGTCACAGTCATAGGACGTAGCACAACACTGTCACAGCTCATAGGACGTAGCACAACACTGTCACAGTCATAGGACATAGCACAACACTGTCACAGCTCATAGGACGTAGCACAACACTGTCACAGTCATAGGACGTAGCGCAACACTGTCACAGTCATAGGACATAGCACCACACTGTCACAGTCATAGGACATAGCACAACACTGTCACAGCTCATAGGACGTAGCACAACACTGTCACAGTCATAGGACATAGCACAACACTGTCACAGCTCATAGGACGTAGCACAACACTGTCACAGTCATAGGACATAGCACAACACTGTCACAGTCATAGGACATAGCACAACACTGTCACAGTCATAGGACGTAGCGCAACACTGTCACAGTCATAGGACATAGCACCACACTGTCACAGTCATAGGACATAGCACAACACTGTCACAGTCATAGGACGTAGCACAACACTGTCACAGCTCATAGGACATAGCACAACACTGTCACAGTCATAGGACGTAGCACCGCACTGTCACAGCTCATAGGACGTAGCACCACACTGTCACAGCTCATAGGACATAGCACCACACTGTCACAGTCATAGGACATAGCACCACACTGTCACAGCTCATAGGACGTAGCACCACACTGTCACAGCTCATAGGACGTAGCACAACACTGTCACAGTCATAGGACATAGCACAACACTGTCACAGCTCATAGGACGTAGCACAACATTGTCACAACTCATAGGACGTAGCACAACACTGTCACAGTCATAGGACGTAGCACAACACTGTCACAGCTCATAGGACGTAGCACCACACTGTCACAGCTCATAGGACGTAGCACAGCACTATCACAGCTCATAGGACGTAGCATCGCACTGTCACAGTCATAGGACATAGCACAACACTGTCACAGCTCATAGGACGTAGCACAACACTGTCACAGCTCATAGGACGTAGCACAACACTGTCACAGCTCATAGGACGTAGCACAACACTGTCACAGTCATAGGGCATAGCACAACACTGTCACAGTCATAGGACGTAGCACAACACTGTCACAGTCATAGGACGTAGCACCACACTGTCACAGCTCATAGGACGTAGCACAACACTGTCACAGCTCATAGGACGTAGCACCACACTGTCACAGTCATAGGGCATAGCACAACACTGTCACAGCTCATAGGACGTAGCACCGCACTGTCACAGCTCATAGGACGTAGCACAACACTGTCACAGCTCATAGGACGTAGGGCAACACTGTCACAGCTCATAGGACGTAGCACAACACTGTCACAGCTCATAGGACGTAGCACCACACTGTCACAGCTCATAGGACGTAGCACAACACTGTCACAGCTCATAGGACGTAGCACCACACTGTCACAGCTCATAGGACGTAGCACAACACTGTCACAGCTCATAGGACGTAGCACCACACTGTCACAGTCATAGGACATAGCACCACACTGTCACAGTCATAGGACATAGCACCACACTGTCACAGCTCATAGGACATAGCACCACACTGTCACAGTCATAGGACGTAGCGCAACACTGTCACAGTCATAGGACATAGCACCACACTGTCACAGTCATAGGACATAGCACAACACTGTCACAGTCATAGGACGTAGAGCAACACTGTCACAGTCATAGGACGTAGCACAACACTGTCACAGCTCATAGGACATAGCACAACACTGTCACAGTCATAGGACATAGCACAACACTGTCACAGTCATAGGACGTAGCGCAACACTGTCACAGTTCATAGGACGTAGCATCATACTGTCACAGTCATAGGACGTAGCACCACACTGTCACAGCTCATAGGACGTAGCACCGCACTGTCACAGCTCATAGGACGTAGCACCACACTGTCACAGCTCATAGGACTTAGCACCACACTGTCACAGCTCATAGGACGTAGCACCACACTGTCACAGCTCATAGGACGTAGCACCACACTGTCACAGCTCATAGGAAATAGCACCACACTGTCACAGCTCATAGGACGTAGCACCACAATGTCACAGCTCATAGGACATAGCACCACACTGTCACAGCTCATAGGACGTAGCACAACACTGTCACAGTCATAGGACATAGCACAACACTGTCACAGCTCATAGGACGTACCACAACACTGTCACAGTCATAGGACGTAGCACAACACTGTCACAGTCATAGGACGTAGCACAACACTGTCACAGCTCATAGGACGTAGCACAACACTGTCACAGTCATAGGACGTAGCACCACACTGTCACAGCTCATAGGACGTAGCACCACACTGTCACAGCTCATAGGACGTAGCACAACACTGTCACAGCTCATAGGACGTAGCATCACACTGTCACAGTCATAGGACATAGCACAACACTGTCACAGCTCATAGGACGTAGCACCACACTGTCACAGCTCATAGGACGTAGCAACACACTGTCACAGTCATAGGACGTAGCGCAACACTGTCACAGTCATAGGACGTAGCACCACACTGTCACAGTCATAGGACATAGCACCACACTGTCACAGTCATAGGACATAGCACAACACTGTCACAGTCATAGGACGTAGCACCACACTGTCACAGTCATAGGACGTAGCACAACACTGTCACAGTCATAGGACATAGCACCACACTGTCACAGTCATAGGACATAGCACAACACTGTCACAGTCATAGGACGTAGCACCACACTGTCACAGTCATAGGACGTAGCGCAACACTGTCACAGTCATAGGACGTAGCACCACACTGTCACAGTCATAGGACATAGCACCACACTGTCACAGTCATAGGACATAGCACAACACTGTCACAGTCATAGGACGTAGCACCACACTGTCACAGCTCATAGGACATAGCACCACACTGTCACAGTCATAGGACGTAGTACCACACTGTCACAGTCATAGGACGTAGCACCACACTGTCACAGTCATAGGACGTAGCGCAACACTGTCACAGCTCATAGGACGTAGCACCACACTGTCACAGTCATAGGATGTAGCACCACACTGTCACAGCTCATAGGACGTAGCACCACACTGTCACAGCTCATAGGACGTAGCACCACACTGTCACAGCTCATAGGACATAGCACCGCACTGTCACAGCTCATAGGATGTAGCACCACACTGTCACAGCTCATGGGACGTAGCACCACACTGTCACAGTCATAGGACGTAGCACAACACTGTCACAGCTCATAGGACGTAGCGCAACACTGTCACAGCTCATAGGACATAGCACCGCACTGTCACAGCTCATAGGACATAGCACCACACTGTCACAGACATAGGACATAGCACAACACTGTCACAGCTCTTTGGACGTAGCACAACACTGTCACAGTCATAGGACATAGCACAACACTGTCACAGCTCATAGGACGTAGCGCAACACTGTCACAGCTCATAGGACATAGCACCACACTGTCACAGTCATAGGACGTAGCGCAACACTGTCACAGTCATAGGACGTAGCACAACACTGTCACAGCTCATAGGACATAGCACAACACTGTCACAGTCATAGGACATAGCGCAACACTGTCACAGTTCATAGGACGTAGCATCATACTGTCACAGTCATAGGACGTAGCACCACACTGTCACAGCTCATAGGACATAGCACCACACTGTCACAGCTCATAGGACATAGCACCACACTGTCACAGCTCATAGGAAATAGCACCACACTGTCACAGCTCATAGGACGTAGCACCACACTGTCACAGTCATAGGACATAGCACAACACTGTCACAGTCATAGGACATAGCACAACACTGTCACAGTCATAGGACGTAGCGCAACACTGTCACAGTCATAGGACGTAGCACAACACTGTCACAGCTCATAGGACATAGCACAACACTGTCACAGTCATAGGACATAGCACAACACTGTCACAGTCATAGGACGTAGCGCAATACTGTCACAGTTCATAGGACGTAGCACAACACTGTCACAGTCATTGGACGTAGCACCACACTGTCACAGCTCATAGGACGTAGCACCACACTGTCACAGCTCATAGGAAATAGCACCACACTGTCACAGCTCATAGGACGTAGCACCACACTGTCACAGCTCATAGGACATAGCACCACACTGTCACAGCTCATAGGAAATAGCACCACACTGTCACAGCTCATAGGACGTAGCACCACACTGTCACAGTCATAGGACGTAGCGCAACACTGTCACAGTCATAGGACGTAGCACCACTCTGTCACAGTCATAGGACGTAGCACAACACTGTCACAGTCATAGGACATAGCACAACACTGTCACAGCTCATAGGACGTAGCGCAACACTGTCACAGTCATAGGACGTAGCGCAACACTGTCACAGCTCATAGGACGTAGCGCAACACTGTCACAGTCATAGGACATAGCACAACACTGTCACAGCTCATAGGACATAGCACCACACTGTCACAGTCATAGGACGTAGCACCACACTGTCACAGCTCATAGGACGTAGCACAACACTGTCACAGCTCATAGGACGTAGCACCACACTGTCACAGCTCATAGGACGTAGCACCACACTGTCACAGCTCATAGGAAATAGCACCACACTGTCACAGCTCATAGGACGTAGCACCACACTGTCACAGCTCATAGGACATAGCACCACACTGTCACAGCTCATAGGACGTAGCACCACACTGTCACAGCTCATAGGACATAGCACAACACTATCACAGCTCATAGGACGTAGCACAACACTGTCATAGCTCATAGGACGTAGCACAACACTGTCACAGCTCATAGGACGTAGCACAACACTGTCACAGTCATAGGACGTAGCACAACACTGTCACAGCTCATCGGACGTAGCACAACACTGTCACAGTCATAGGACGTAGCACCACACTGTCACAGCTCATAGGACGTAGCACAACACTGTCACAGCTCATAGGACGTAGCACCACACTGTCACAGCTCATAGGACGTAGCACAACACTGTCACAGCTCATAGGACGTAGCATCGCACTGTCACCGTCATAGGACGTAGCACCACACTGTCACAGCTCATAGGACATAGCACAACACTGTCACAGCTCATAGGACGTAGCACCACACTGTCACAGTCATACGACGTAGCACCACACTGTCACAGCTCATAGGACGTAGCACAACACTGTCAGAGCTCATAGGACGTAGCACCACACTGTCACAGCTCATAGGACATAGCACCGCAATGTCACAGCTCATAGGACGTAGCACCACACTGTCACAGTCATAGGACGTAGCACCACACTGTCACAGCTCATAGGACGTAGCACCACACTGTCACAGTCATAGGACGTAGCGCAACACTGTCACAGCTCATAGGACGTAGCGCAACACTGTCACAGTCATAGGACATAGCACAACACTGTCACAGCTCATAGGACGTAGCACAACACTGTCACAGTCATAGGACGTAGCGCAACACTGTCACAGTCATAGGACATAGCACCACACTGTCACAGTCATAGGACATAGCACAACACTGTCACAGTCATAGGACGTAGCGCAACACTGTCACAGTCATAGGACGTAGCACAACACTGTCACAGCTCATAGGACATAGCACAACACTGTCACAGTCATAGGACATAGCACAACACTGTCACACTCATAGGACGTAGCGCAATACTGTCACAGTTCATAGGACGTAGCACAACACTGTCACAGTCATTGGACGTAGCACCACACTGTCACAGCTCATAGGACGTAGCACCACACTGTCACAGCTCATAGGACATAGCACCACACTGTCACAGCTCATAGGAAATAGCACCACACTGTCACAGCTCATAGGACGTAGCACCACACTGTCACAGTCATAGGACATAGCACAACACTGTCACAGTCATAGGACATAGCACAACACTGTCACAGCTCATAGGACGTAGCACAACACTGTCACAGTCATAGGACGTAGCACAACACTGTCACAGCTCATAGGACGTAGCACAACACTGTCACAGTCATAGGACGTAGCACCACACTGTCACAGCTCATAGGACGTAGCACCACACTGTCACAGCTCATAGGACGTAGCACCACACTGTCACAGTCATAGGACGTAGCGCAACACTGTCACAGTCATAGGACGTAGCACCACTCTGTCACAGTCATAGGACGTAGCACAACACTGTCACAGTCATAGGACATAGCACAACACTGTCACAGCTCATAGGACGTAGCGCAACACTGTCACAGTCATAGGACGTAGCGCAACACTGTCACAGCTCATAGGACGTAGCGCAACACTGTCACAGTCATAGGACATAGCACAACACTGTCACAGCTCATAGGACATAGCACCACACTGTCACAGTCATAGGACGTAGCACCACACTGTCACAGCTCATAGGACGTAGCACAACACTGTCACAGCTCATAGGACGTAGCACCACACTGTCACAGCTCATAGGACGTAGCACCACACTGTCACAGCTCATAGGAAATAGCACCACACTGTCACAGCTCATAGGACGTAGCACCACACTGTCACAGCTCATAGGACATAGCACCACACTGTCACAGCTCATAGGACGTAGCACCACACTGTCACAGCTCATAGGACATAGCACAACACTGTCACAGTCATAGGACATAGCACAACACTATCACAGCTCATAGGACGTAGCACAACACTGTCATAGCTCATAGGACGTAGCACAACACTGTCACAGCTCATAGGACGTAGCACAACACTGTCACAGTCATAGGACGTAGCACAACACTGTCACAGCTCATCGGACGTAGCACAACACTGTCACAGTCATAGGACGTAGCACCACACTGTCACAGCTCATAGGACGTAGCACAACACTGTCACAGCTCATAGGACGTAGCACCACACTGTCACAGCTCATAGGACGTAGCACAACACTGTCACAGCTCATAGGACGTAGCATCGCACTGTCACAGTCATAGGACGTAGCACCACACTGTCACAGCTCATAGGACATAGCACAACACTGTCACAGCTCATAGGACGTAGCACCACACTGTCACAGTCATACGACGTAGCACCACACTGTCACAGCTCATAGGACGTAGCACAACACTGTCACAGCTCATAGGACGTAGCACCACACTGTCACAGCTCATAGGACATAGCACCGCAATGTCACAGCTCATAGGACGTAGCACCACACTGTCACAGTCATAGGACGTAGCACCACACTGTCACAGCTCATAGGACGTAGCACCACACTGTCACAGTCATAGGACGTAGCGCAACACTGTCACAGCTCATAGGACGTAGCGCAACACTGTCACAGTCATAGGACATAGCACAACACTGTCACAGCTCATAGGACGTAGCACAACACTGTCACAGTCATAGGACGTAGCGCAACACTGTCACAGTCATAGGACATAGCACCACACTGTCACAGTCATAGGACATAGCACAACACTGTCACAGTCATAGGACGTAGCGCAACACTGTCACAGTCATAGGACGTAGCACAACACTGTCACAGCTCATAGGACATAGCACAACACTGTCACAGTCATAGGACATAGCACAACACTGTCACAGTCATAGGACGTAGCGCAATACTGTCACAGTTCATAGGACGTAGCACAACACTGTCACAGTCATTGGACGTAGCACCACACTGTCACAGCTCATAGGACGTAGCACCACACTGTCACAGCTCATAGGAAATAGCACCACACTGTCACAGCTCATAGGACGTAGCACCACACTGTCACAGCTCATAGGACATAGCACCACACTGTCACAGCTCATAGGAAATAGCACCACACTGTCACAGCTCATAGGACGTAGCACCACACTGTCACAGTCATAGGACGTAGCGCAACACTGTCACAGTCATAGGACGTAGCACCACTCTGTCACAGTCATAGGACGTAGCACAACACTGTCACAGTCATAGGACATAGCACAACACTGTCACAGCTCATAGGACGTAGCGCAACACTGTCACAGTCATAGGACGTAGCGCAACACTGTCACAGCTCATAGGACGTAGCGCAACACTGTCACAGTCATAGGACATAGCACAACACTGTCACAGCTCATAGGACATAGCACCACACTGTCACAGTCATAGGACGTAGCACAACACTGTCACAGCTCATAGGACGTAGCACAACACTGTCACAGCTCATAGGACGTAGCACCACACTGTCACAGCTCATAGGACGTAGCACCACACTGTCACAGCTCATAGGAAATAGCACCACACTGTCACAGCTCATAGGACGTAGCACCACACTGTCACAGCTCATAGGACATAGCACCACACTGTCACAGCTCATAGGACGTAGCACCACACTGTCACAGCTCATAGGACATAGCACAACACTGTCACAGTCATAGGACATAGCACAACACTATCACAGCTCATAGGACGTAGCACAACACTGTCATAGCTCATAGGACGTAGCACAACACTGTCACAGCTCATAGGACGTAGCACAACACTGTCACAGTCATAGGACGTAGCACAACACTGTCACAGCTCATCGGACGTAGCACAACACTGTCACAGTCATAGGACGTAGCACCACACTGTCACAGCTCAGAGGACGTAGCACAACACTGTCACAGCTCATAGGACGTAGCACCACACTGTCACAGCTCATAGGACGTAGCACAACACTGTCACAGCTCATAGGACGTAGCATCGCACTGTCACAGTCATAGGACGTAGCACCACACTGTCACAGCTCATAGGACATAGCACAACACTGTCACAGCTCATAGGACGTAGCACCACACTGTCACAGTCATACGACGTAGCACCACACTGTCACAGCTCATAGGACGTAGCACAACACTGTCAGAGCTCATAGGACGTAGCACCACACTGTCACAGCTCATAGGACATAGCACCGCAATGTCACAGCTCATAGGACGTAGCACCACACTGTCACAGTCATAGGACGTAGCACCACACTGTCACAGCTCATAGGACGTAGCACCACACTGTCACAGTCATAGGACGTAGCGCAACACTGTCACAGCTCATAGGACGTAGCGCAACACTGTCACAGTCATAGGACATAGCACAACACTGTCACAGCTCATAGGACGTAGCACAACACTGTCACAGTCATAGGACGTAGCGCAACACTGTCACAGTCATAGGACATAGCACCACACTGTCACAGTCATAGGACATAGCACAACACTGTCACAGTCATAGGACGTAGCGCAACACTGTCACAGTCATAGGACGTAGCACAACACTGTCACAGCTCATAGGACATAGCACAACACTGTCACAGTCATAGGACATAGCACAACACTGTCACAGTCATAGGACGTAGCGCAATACTGTCACAGTTCATAGGACGTAGCACAACACTGTCACAGTCATTGGACGTAGCACCACACTGTCACAGCTCATAGGACGTAGCACCACACTGTCACAGCTCATAGGAAATAGCACCACACTGTCACAGCTCATAGGACGTAGCACCACACTGTCACAGCTCATAGGACATAGCACCACACTGTCACAGCTCATAGGAAATAGCACCACACTGTCACAGCTCATAGGAAATAGCACCACACTGTCACAGCTCATAGGACGTAGCACAACACTGTCACAGCTCATAGGACGTAGCACCGCACTGTCACAGCTCATAGGACGTAGCACAACACTGTCACAGTCATAGGACGTAGCACAACACTGTCACAGCTCATAGGACGTAGCACAACACTGTCACAGCTCATAGGACATAGCACAACACTGTCACAGCTCATAGGACATAGCACAACACTGTCACAGCTCATAGGACGTAGCACAACACTGTCACAGTCATAGGACGTAGCACAACACTGTCACAGCTCATAGGACGTAGCACAACACTGTCACAGTCATAGGACGTAGCACCACACTGTCACAGTCATAGGACATAGCACCACACTGTCACAGCTCATAGGACGTAGCACCACACTGTCACAGCTCATAGGACATAGCACAACACTGTCACAGTCATAGGACGTAGCACCACACTGTCACAGCTCATAGGACGTAGCACAACACTGTCACAGCTCATAGGACGTAGCATCGCACTGTCACAGTCATAGGACATAGCACAACAATGTCACAGCTCATAGGACGTAGCACAACACTGTCACAGCTCATAGGACATAGCACAACACTGTCACCGTCATAGGGCATAGCACAACACTGTCACAGCTCATAGGACGTAGCACAACACTGTCACAGTCATAGGACATAGCACAACACTGTCACAGTCATAGGACGTAGTACCACACTGTCACAGCTCATAGGACGTAGCACAACACTGTCACAGCTCATAGGACATAGCACAACACTGTCACAGTCATAGGGCATAGCACCACACTGTCACAGCTCATAGGACGTAGCACCACACTGTCACAGCTCATAAGATGTAGCACAACACTGTCACAGCTCATAGGGCGTAGCACAACACTGTCACAGCTCATAGGACGTAGCACCACACTGTCACAGCTCATAGGACATAGCACCACACTGTCACAGTCATAGGACGTAGCACCACACTGTCACAGCTCATAGGACGTAGCACAACACTGTCACAGCTCATAGGACGTAGCACCACACTGTCACAGCTCATAGGACATAGCACCGCACTGTCACAGCTCATAGGACGTAGCACCACACTGTCACAGCTCATAGGACGTAGCACCACACTGTCACAGTCATAGGACGTAGCACCACACTGTCACAGCTCATAGGACGTAGTACCACACTGTCACAGTCATAGGACGTAGCACCACACTGTCACAGTCATAGGACGTAGCGCAACACTGTCACAGCTCATAGGACATAGCACCACACTGTCACAGTCATAGGACATAGCACCACACTGTCCCAGTCATAGGACATAGCACAACACTGTCACAGCTCATAGGACGTAGCATCGCACTGTCACAGTCATAGGACGTAGCACAACACTGTCACAGTCATAGGACGTAGCGCAACACTGTCACAGTCATAGGACGTAGCACCGCACTGTCACAGTCATAGGACGTAGCGCAACACTGTCACAGTCATAGGACGTAGCACCACACTGTCACAGTCATAGGACGTAGCGCAACACTGTCACAGTCATAGGACATAGCACCACACTGTCACAGCTCATAGGACGTAGCACCACACTGTCACAGCTCATAGGACGTAGCACCACACTGTCACAGTCATAGGACATAGCACCACACTGTCACAGTCATAGGACGTAGCACCACACTGTCACAGTCATAGGACATAGCACCACACTGTCACAGTCATAGGACATAGCACCACACTGTCACAGTCATAGGACGTAGCACAACACTGTCACAGCTCATAGGACGTAGCACCACACTGTCACAGTCATAGGACGTAGCACAACACTGTCACAGTCATAGGACATAGCACCACACTGTCACAGTCATAGGACGTAGCACCACACTGTCACAGCTCATAGGACGTAGCACAACACTGTCACAGTCATAGGACATAGCACCACACTGTCACAGTCATAGGACATAGCATCACACTGTCACAGTCATAGGACGTAGCACCACACTGTCACAGTCATAGGACATAGCACAACACTGTCACAGTCATAGGACGTAGCACAACACTGTCACAGCTCATAGGACATAGCACAACACTGTCACAGTCATAGGACGTAGCACCACTCTGTCACAGCTCATAGGACGTAGCATCACACTGTCACAGCTCATAGGACGTAGCACAACACTGTCACAGCTCATAGGACATAGCACCACACTGTCACAGCTCATAGGACGTAGCACAACACTGTCAAAGCTCATAGGACGTAGCACCACACTGTCACAGCTCATAGGACGTAGCACAACACTGTCACAGCTCATAGGACGTAGCACAACACTGTCAAAGCTCATAGGACGTAGCACCACACTGTCACAGTCATAGGACGTAGCACCACACTGTCACAGCTCATAGGATGTAGCACCACAGTGTCACAGCTCATAGGACATAGCACCACACTGTCACAGCTCATAGGACGTAGCACCACACTGTCACAGCTCATAGGACGTAGCACCACACTGTCACAGCTCATAGGACGTAGCACCACACTGTCACAACTCATAGGACGTAGCACCACACTGTCACAGTCATAGGACGTAGCACAACACTGTCACAGTCATAGGACGTAGCACCACACTGTCACAGCTCATAGGACATAGCACAACACTGTCACAGCTCATAGGACATAGCACCACACTGTCACAGCTCATAGGACATAGCGCAACACTGTCACAGCTCATAGGATGTAGCACAACACTGTCACAGCTCATAGGACATAGCACCACACTGTCACAGCTCATAGGACATAGCACCACACTGTCACAGCTCATAGGGCATAGCACCACACTGTCACAGCTCATAGGACGTAGCGCAACACTGTCACAGCTCATAGGACGTAGCGCAACACTGTCACAGCTCATAGGATGTAGCACAACACTGTCACAGCTCATAGGACATAGCACCACACTGTCACAGCTCATAGGACGTAGCACCACACTGTCACAGCTCATAGGACGTAGCACCACACTGTCACAGTCATAGGACATAGCACCACACTGTCACAGTCATAGGACATAGCACCACACTGTCACAGCTCATAGGATGTAGCACCACACTGTCACAGCTCATAGGACGTAGCACAACACTGTCACAGTCATAGGACGTAGCACCACACTGTCACAGTCATAGGGCATAGCACCACACTGTCACAGCTCATAGGACGTAGCACCACACTGTCACAGCTCATAGGACGTAGCACCACACTGTCACAGCTCATAGGACGTAGTACCACACTGTCACAGCTCATAGGACGTAGCACCACACTGTCACAGCTCATAGGACGTAGCACCACACTGTCACAGTCATAGGGCATAGCACCACACTGTCACAGTCATAGGACGTAGTGCAACACTGTCACAGCTCATAGGACGTAGCACCACACTGTCACAGCTCATAGGATGTAGCACCACACTGTCACAGTCATAGGGCGTAGTGCAACACTGTCACAGCTCATAGGACGTAGCACCACACTGTCACAGCTCATAGGACATAGCACCACACTGTCACAGTCATAGGACATAGCACCACACTGTCACAGCTCATAGGACATAGCACCACACTGTCACAGTCATAGGACATAGCACCACACTGTCTCAGCTCATAGGATGTAGCACCACACTGTCACAGTCATAGGATGTAGCACCACACTGTCACAGCTCATATGACGTAGCGCAACACTGTCACAGCTCATAGGATGTAGCACCACACTGTCACAGTCATAGGACATAGCACCACACTGTCACAGTCATAGGACATAGCACAACACTGTCACAGTCATAGGACATAGCACAACACTGTCACAGTCATAGGACGTAGCACCACACTGTCACAGCTCATAGGACGTAGCACCACACTGTCACAGTCATAGGACTTAGCACAACACTGTCACAGTCATAGGACATAGCACAACACTGTCACAGCTCATAGGACATAGCACCACACTGTCACAGCTCATAGGACGTAGCGCAACACTGTCACAGCTCATAGGACGTAGCACCACACTGTCACAGTCATAGGACATAGCACAACACTGTCACAGTCATAGGACGTAGCACAACACTGTCACAGCTCATAGGACGTAGCACAACACTGTCACAGCTCATAGGACATAGCACAACACTGTCACAGTCATAGGACGTAGCACCACACTGTCACAGCTCATAGGACGTAGCACCACACTGTCACAGCTCATAGGATGTAGCACCACACTGTCACAGCTCATAGGATGTAGCATCACACTGTCACAGTCATAGGACATAGCACCACACTGTCACAGTCATAGGATGTAGCACCACACTGTCACAGTCATAGGACGTAGCACCACACTGTCTCAGCTCATAGGATGTAGCACCACACTGTCACAGCTCATAGGATGTAGCATCACACTGTCACAGTCATAGGACATAGCACCACACTGTCACGGTCATAGGATGTAGCACCACACTGTCACAGTCATAGGATGTAGCACCACACTGTCACAGCTCATAGGACGTAGCGCAACACTGTCACAGCTCATAGGATGTAGCACCACACTGTCACAGTCATAGGAAATAGCACAACACTGTCACAGCTCATAGGATGTAGCACCACACTGTCACAGTCATAGGACATAGCACCACACTGTCACAGTCATAGGACATAGCACAACACTGTCACAGTCATAGGACATAGCACAACACTGTCACAGTCATAGGACATAGCACAACACTGTCACAGTCATAGGACGTAGCACCACACTGTCACAGCTCATAGGACGTAGCACCACACTGTCACAGTCATAGGACTTAGCACAACACTGTCACAGCTCATAGGACGTAGCGCAACACTGTCACAGCTCATAGGATGTAGCACCACACTGTCACAGTCATAGGAAATAGCACAACACTGTCACAGCTCATAGGATGTAGCACCACACTGTCACAGTCATAGGACATAGCACCACACTGTCACAGTCATAGGACATAGCACAACACTGTCACAGTCATAGGACATAGCACAACACTGTCACAGTCATAGGACATAGCACAACACTGTCACAGTCATAGGACGTAGCACCACACTGTCACAGCTCATAGGACGTAGCACCACACTGTCACAGTCATAGGACTTAGCACAACACTGTCACAGCTCATAGGATGTAGCACCACACTGTCACAGTCATAGGACATAGCACCACACTGTCACAGTCATAGGACATAGCACAACACTGTCACAGTCATAGGACATAGCACAACACTGTCACAGTCATAGGACATAGCACAACACTGTCACAGTCATAGGACGTAGCACCACACTGTCACAGCTCATAGGACGTAGCACCACACTGTCACAGTCATAGGACATAGCACCACACTGTCACAGTCATAGGACGTAGCACAACACTGTCACAGCTCATAGGACGTAGCACAACACTGTCACAGCTCATAGGACATAGCACAACACTGTCACAGTCATAGGACGTAGCACCACACTGTCACAGCTCATAGGACATAGCATCGCACTGTCACAGTCATAGGACGTAGCGCAACACTGTCACAGCTCATAGGACGTAGCACCACACTGTCACAGCTCATAGGACATAGCACAACACTGTCACAGCTCATAGGACGTAGCACCACACTGTCACAGCTCATAGGACATAGCACAACACTGTCACAGTCATAGGACGTAGCGCAACACTGTCACAGTCATAGGACATAGCACCACACTGTCACAGCTCATAGGGCATAGCACCACACTGTCACAGTCATAGGACTTAGCACAACACTGTCACAGCTCATAGGATGTAGCACCACACTGTCACAGCTCATAGGACATAGCACAACACTGTCACAGTCATAGGACTTAGCACAACACTGTCACAGCTCATAGGACATAGCACCACACTGTCACAGCTCATAGGACATAGCACCACACTGTCACAGCTCATAGGACATAGCACAACACTGTCACAGCTCATAGGACATAGCACAACACTGTCACAGTCATAGGACGTAGCGCAACACTGTCACAGTCATAGGACATAGCACCACACTGTCACAGCTCATAGGACATAGCACCACACTGTCACAGCTCATAGGACATAGCACCACACTGTCACAGCTCATAGGACATAGCACAACACTGTCACAGCTCATAGGACGTAGCACCACACTGTCACAGCTCATAGGACGTAGCGCAACACTGTCACAGTCATAGGACATAGCACCACACTGTCACAGCTCATAGGACATAGCACCACTCTGTCACAGCTCATAGGACGTAGCGCAACACTGTCACAGCTCATAGGACGTAGCGCAACACTGTCACAGCTCATAGGATGTAGCGCAACACTGTCACAGCTCATAGGATGTAGCACCACACTGTCACAGCTCATAGGACGTAGCACCACACTGTCACAGTCATAGGACATAGCACCACACTGTCACAGTCATAGGACGTAGCACCACACTGTCACAGTCATAGGACGTAGCACCACACTGTCACAGTCATAGGACATAGCACAACACTGTCACAGTCATAGGACGTAGCACCACACTGTCACAGCTCATAGGACGTAGCACCACACTGTCACAGTCATAGGACGTAGCACCACACTGTCACAGTCATAGGACGTAGCACCACTCTGTCACAGCTCATAGGACGTAGCGCAACACTGTCACAGCTCATAGGACATAGCACCACTCTGTCACAGCTCATAGGACATAGCACCACACTGTCACAGTCATAGGACGTAGCACCACACTGTCACAGTCATAGGACGTAGCACCACACTGTCACAGCTCATAGGACATAGCACCACTCTGTCACAGTCATAGGACGTAGCACCACACTGTCACAGCTCATAGGACGTAGCGCAACACTGTCACAGCTCATAGGACATAGCACAACACTGTCACAGTCATAGGACATAGCACCACACTGTCACAGCTCATAGGACGTAGCGCAACACTGTCACAGCTCATAGGACGTAGCGCCACACTGTCACAGCTCATAGGACGTAGCACCGCACTGTCACAGCTCATAGGACATAGCACAACACTGTCACAGTCATAGGACGTAGCACCACACTGTCACAGCTCATAGGACGTAGCGCAACACTGTCACAGCTCATAGGACATAGCACAACACTGTCACAGTCATAGGACATAGCACCACACTGTCACAGCTCATAGGACGTAGCGCAACACTGTCACAGCTCATAGGACGTAGCGCAACACTGTCACAGCTCATAGGATGTAGCACCACACTGTCACAGCTCATAGGACGTAGCACCACACTGTCACAGCTCATAGGACGTAGCGCAACACTGTCACAGCTCATAGGATGTAGCACCACACTGTCACAGCTCATAGGACGTAGCACCACACTGTCACAGTCATAGGACGTAGCACCACACTGTCACAGCTCATAGGACGTAGCACAACACTGTCACAGTCATAGGACGTAGCACCACACTGTCACAGCTCATAGGACGTAGCACAACACTGTCACAGCTCATAGGACGTAGCACCACACTGTCACAGTCATAGGACGTAGCACCACACTGTCACAGCTCATAGGACGTAGCACCACACTGTCACAGTCATAGGACGTAGCACCACACTGTCACAGCTCATAGGACAAAGCACCACACTGTCACAGCTCATAGGACGTAGCGCAACACTGTCACAGCTCATAGGACGTAGCACCACACTGTCACAGTCATAGGACATAGCACAACACTGTCACAGTCATAGGACGTAGCACAACACTGTCACAGCTCATAGGACGTAGCACAACACTGTCACAGCTCATAGGACATAGCACAACACTGTCACAGTCATAGGACGTAGTGCAACACTGTCACAGCTCATAGGACGTAGCACCACACTGTCACAGCTCATAGGACGTAGCACCACACTGTCACAGCTCATAGGATGTAGCACCACACTGTCACAGCTCATAGGATGTAGCATCACACTGTCACAGTCATAGGACGTAGCACCACACTGTCACAGCTCATAGGACGTAGCACCACACTGTCACAGTCATAGGACATAGCACCACACTGTCTCAGCTCATAGGATGTAGCACCACACTGTCACAGCTCATAGGATGTAGCATCACACTGTCACAGTCATAGGACATAGCACCACACTGTCTCAGCTCATAGGATGTAGCACCACACTGTCACAGTCATAGGACATAGCACCACACTGTCTCAGCTCATAGGATGTAGCACCACACTGTCACAGCTCATAGGATGTAGCATCACACTGTCACAGTCATAGGACATAGCACCACACTGTCACAGTCATAGGATGTAGCACCACACTGTCACAGTCATAGGATGTAGCACCACACTGTCACAGTCATAGGACATAGCACCACACTGTCACAGTCATAGGACATAGCACAACACTGTCACAGTCATAGGACATAGCACAACACTGTCACAGTCATAGGACATAGCACAACACTGTCACAGTCATAGGACGTAGCACCGCACTGTCACAGTCATAGGACTTAGCACAACACTGTCACAGTCATAGGACATAGCACAACACTGTCACAGCTCATAGGACATAGCACCACACTGTCACAGCTCATAGGACGTAGCGCAACACTGTCACAGCTCATAGGACGTAGCACCACACTGTCACAGTCATAGGACATAGCACAACACTGTCACAGTCATAGGACGTAGCACAACACTGTCACAGCTCATAGGACGTAGCACAACACTGTCACAGCTCATAGGACATAGCACAACACTGTCACAGTCATAGGACGTAGCACCACACTGTCACAGCTCATAGGACATAGCATCACACTGTCACAGCTCATAGGACGTAGCACCACACTGTCACAGCTCATAGGACATAGCATCGCACTGTCACAGTCATAGGACGTAGCGCAACACTGTCACAGCTCATAGGACGTAGCACCACACTGTCACAGCTCATAGGACATAGCACAACACTGTCACAGCTCATAGGACGTAGCACCACACTGTCACAGCTCATAGGACATAGCACAACACTGTCACAGTCATAGGACGTAGCACAACACTGTCACAGTCATAGGACATAGCACCACACTGTCACAGCTCATAGGACATAGCACCACACTGTCACAGCTCATAGGACATAGCACCACACTGTCACAGCTCATAGGACATAGCACAACACTGTCACAGCTCATAGGACATAGCGCAACACTGTCACAGCTCATAGGACGTAGCGCAACACTGTCACAGCTCATAGGATGTAGCGCAACACTGTCACAGCTCATAGGATGTAGCACCACACTGTCACAGCTCATAGGACGTAGCACCACACTGTCACAGTCATAGGACATAGCACCACACTGTCACAGTCATAGGACGTAGCACCACACTGTCACAGTCATAGGACATAGCACCACACTGTCACAGTCATAGGACGTAGCACCACACTGTCACAGCTCATAGGACGTAGCACCACACTGTCACTGTCATAGGACGTAGCACCACACTGTCACAGTCATAGGACGTAGCACCACACTGTCACAGTCATAGGACGTAGCACCACACTGTCACAGCTCATAGGACATAGCACCACTCTGTCACAGCTCATAGGACGTAGCGCAACACTGTCACAGCTCATAGGACGTAGCGCAACACTGTCACAGCTCATAGGACGTAGCGCAACACTGTCACAGCTCATAGGACGTAGCACCACACTGTCACAGCTCATAGGACGTAGCACCGCACTGTCACAGCTCATAGGACATAGCACAACACTGTCACAGTCATAGGACATAGCACCGCACTGTCACAGCTCATAGGACATAGCACAACACTGTCACAGTCATAGGACATAGCACCACACTGTCACAGCTCATAGGACATAGCGCAACACTGTCACAGTCATAGGACGTAGCACCGCACTGTCACAGCTCATAGGACGTAGCACCACACTGTCACAGCTCATAGGACATAGCACAACACTGTCACAGTCATAGGACGTAGCACCACACTGTCACAGCTCATAGGACGTAGCGCAACACTGTCACAGCTCATAGGACGTAGCACCACACTGTCACAGTCATAGGACGTAGCGCAACACTGTCACAGTCATAGGATGTAGCACCACACGGTCACAGCTCATAGGACGTAGCGCAACACTGTCACAGTCATAGGATGTAGCACCACACTGTCACAGTCATAGGACATAGCACAACACTGTCACAGTCATAGGACATAGCACAACACTGTCACAGTCATAGGACGTAGCACCACACTGTCACAGCTCATAGGACGTAGCACAACACTGTCACAGTCATAGGACGTAGCACCACACTGTCACAGCTCATAGGACGTAGCACAACACTGTCACAGCTCATAGGACGTAGCACCACACTGTCACAGCTCATAGGACATAGCACCACACTGTCACAGCTCATAGGACATAGCACCACACTGTCACAGTCATAGGACGTAGCACCACACTGTCACAGCTCATAGGACGTAGCGCAACACTGTCACAGCTCATAGGATGTAGCACCACACTGTCACAGCTCATAGGACGTAGCACCACACTGTCACAGTCATAGGACGTAGCACCACACTGTCACAGCTCATAGGACGTAGCACAACACTGTCACAGTCATAGGACGTAGCACCACACTGTCACAGCTCATAGGACGTAGCACAACACTGTCACAGTCATAGGATGTAGTACCACACTGTCACAGCTCATAGGATGTAGTACCACACTGTCACAGCTCATAGGACGTAGCGCAACACTGTCACAGCTCATAGGACATAGCATCACACTGTCACAGCTCATAGGACGTAGCACCACACTGTCACAGCTCATAGGACGTAGCGCAACACTGTCACAGTCATAGGACATAGCACCACACTGTCACAGCTCATAGGACGTAGCACAACACTGTCACAGCTCATAGGACATAGCACAACACTGTCACAGCTCATAGGACATAGCACCACACTGTCACAGCTCATAGGACATAGCACCACACTGTCACAGTCATAGGATGTAGCACCACACTGTCACAGTTCATAGGACGTAGCACCACACTGTCACAGCTCATAGGACGTAGCACAACACTGTCACAGCTCATAGGACGTAGCACCACACTGTCCCAGCTCATAGGACATAGCACCACACTGTCACAGCTCATAGGACGTAGCACCACACTGTCACAGCTCATAGGACGTAGCACCACACTGTCACAGTCATAGGACGTAGCACCACACTGTCACAGCTCATAGGACATAGCACCACACTGTCACAGCTCATAGGACGTAGCACCACACTGTCACAGCTCATAGGACGTAGCACAACACTGTCACAGCTCATAGGATGTAGCACCACACTGTCACAGCTCATAGGACATAGCACAACACTGTCACAGTCATAGGACGTAGCGCAACACTGTCACAGCTCATAGGACATAGCACCACACTGTCACAGCTCATAGGATTTAGCACCACACTGTCACAGCTCATAGGACGCAGCACCACACTGTCACAGTCATAGGACGTAGCACCACACTGTCACAGCTCATAGGACGTAGCACCACACTGTCACAGTCATAGGACGTAGCACCACACTGTCACAGTCATAGGACGTAGCACCACACTGTCACAGCTCATAGGACATAGCACCACACTGTCACAGCTCATAGGACGTAGTACCACACTGTCACAGTCATAGGACATAGCACCACACTGTCACAGTCATAGGACGTAGCACCACACTGTCACAGCTCATAGGACATAGCACCACACTGTCACAGCTCATAGGACGTAGTACCACACTGTCACAGTCATAGGACATAGCACCACACTGTCACAGCTCATAGGACATAGCACCACACTGTCACAGCTCATAGGACGTAGCATCACACTGTCACAGTCATAGGACGTAGCACCACACTGTCACAGTCATAGGACGTAGCACCACACTGTCACAGCTCATAGGACGTAGCATCACACTGTCACAGTCATAGGACGTAGCACCACACTGTCACAGCTCATAGGACGTAGCGCAACACTGTCACAGCTCATAGGACGTAGCACAACACTGTCACAGCTCATAGGACGTAGCACCACACTGTCACAGTCATAGGACGTAGCACCACACTGTCACAGCTCATAGGACGTAGCACAACACTGTCACAGCTCATAGGACATAGCACAACACTGTCACAGTCATAGGACGTAGCACCACTCTGTCACAGCTCATAGGACATAGCACCACACTGTCACAGCTCATAGGACATAGCACCACACTGTCACAGTCATAGGTTGTAGCACCACACTGTCACAGCTCATAGGACATAGCACCACACTGTCACAGTCATAGGACGTAGCACAACACTGTCACAGCTCATAGGACGTAGCGCAACACTGTCACAGCTCATAGGACGTAGCGCAACACTGTCACAGCTCATAGGACATAGCACCACACTGTCACAGTCATAGGACATAGCACAACACTGTCACAGCTCATAGGATGTAGCACCACACTGTCACAGCTCATAGGACATAGCACAACACTGTCACAGTCATAGGACGTAGCGCAACACTGTCACAGCTCATAGGATTTAGCACCACACTGTCACAGCTCATAGGACGCAGCACCACACTGTCACAGCTCATAGGACGTAGCACAACACTTTCACAGTCATAGGACGTAGCACCACACTGTCACAGCTCATAGAACGTAGCACCACACTGTCACAGTCATAGGACGTAGCACCACACTGTCACAGTCATAGGACGTAGCACCACACTGTCACAGCTCATAGGACATAGCATCACACTGTCACAGTCATAGGACGTAGCACCACACTGTCACAGTCATAGGACGTAGCACCACACTGTCACAGCTCATAGGACGTAGCACCACACTGTCACAGTCATAGGATGTAGCACCACACTGTCACAGCTCATAGGACGTAGCGCAACACTGTCACAGTCATAGGATGTAGCACCACACGGTCACAGCTCATAGGACGTAGCGCAACACTGTCACAGTCATAGGATGTAGCACCACACTGTCACAGTCATAGGACATAGCACAACACTGTCACAGTCATAGGACATAGCACAACACTGTCACAGTCATAGGACGTAGCACCACACTGTCACAGCTCATAGGACGTAGCACAACACTGTCACAGTCATAGGACGTAGCACCACACTGTCACAGCTCATAGGACGTAGCACAACACTGTCACAGCTCATAGGACGTAGCACCACACTGTCACAGCTCATAGGACATAGCACCACACTGTCACAGCTCATAGGACATAGCACCACACTGTCACAGTCATAGGACGTAGCACCACACTGTCACAGTCATAGGACATAGCACAACACTGTCACAGCTCATAGGACATAGCGCAACACTGTCACAGCTCATAGGATGTAGCACCACACTGTCACAGCTCATAGGACGTAGCACCACACTGTCACAGTCATAGGACATAGCACCACACTGTCACAGCTCATAGGACGTAGCGCAACACTGTCACAGCTCATAGGATGTAGCACCACACTGTCACAGCTCATAGGACGTAGCACCACACTGTCACAGTCATAGGACGTAGCACCACACTGTCACAGCTCATAGGACGTAGCACAACACTGTCACAGTCATAGGACGTAGCACCACACTGTCACAGCTCATAGGACGTAGCACAACACTGTCACAGTCATAGGATGTAGTACCACACTGTCACAGCTCATAGGATGTAGTACCACACTGTCACAGCTCATAGGACGTAGCGCAACACTGTCACAGCTCATAGGACATAGCATCACACTGTCACAGCTCATAGGACGTAGCACCACACTGTCACAGCTCATAGGACGTAGCGCAACACTGTCACAGTCATAGGACATAGCACCACACTGTCACAGCTCATAGGACGTAGCACAACACTGTCACAGCTCATAGGACATAGCACAACACTGTCACAGCTCATAGGACATAGCACCACACTGTCACAGCTCATAGGACATAGCACCACACTGTCACAGTCATAGGATGTAGCACCACACTGTCACAGTTCATAGGACGTAGCACCACACTGTCACAGCTCATAGGACGTAGCACAACACTGTCACAGCTCATAGGACGTAGCACCACACTGTCCCAGCTCATAGGACATAGCACCACACTGTCACAGCTCATAGGACGTAGCACCACACTGTCATAGCTCATAGGACGTAGCACCACACTGTCACAGTCATAGGACGTAGCACCACACTGTCACAGCTCATAGGACGTAGCACCACACTGTCACAGCTCATAGGACGTAGCACAACACTGTCACAGCTCATAGGATGTAGCACCACACTGTCACAGCTCATAGGACATAGCACAACACTGTCACAGTCATAGGACGTAGCGCAACACTGTCACAGCTCATAGGACATAGCACCACACTGTCACAGCTCATAGGATTTAGCACCACACTGTCACAGCTCATAGGACGCAGCACCACACTGTCACAGTCATAGGACGTAGCACCACACTGTCACAGCTCATAGGACGTAGCACCACACTGTCACAGTCATAGGACGTAGCACCACACTGTCACAGTCATAGGACGTAGCACCACACTGTCACAGCTCATAGGACATAGCACCACACTGTCACAGCTCATAGGACGTAGTACCACACTGTCACAGTCATAGGACATAGCACCACACTGTCACAGTCATAGGACGTAGCACCACACTGTCACAGCTCATAGGACATAGCACCACACTGTCACAGCTCATAGGACGTAGTACCACACTGTCACAGTCATAGGACATAGCACCACACTGTCACAGCTCATAGGACATAGCACCACACTGTCACAGCTCATAGGACGAAGCATCACACTGTCACAGTCATAGGACGTAGCACCACACTGTCACAGTCATAGGACGTAGCACCACACTGTCACAGCTCATAGGACGTAGCATCACACTGTCACAGTCATAGGACGTAGCACCACACTGTCACAGCTCATAGGACGTAGCGCAACACTGTCACAGCTCATAGGACGTAGCACAACACTGTCACAGCTCATAGGACGTAGCACCACACTGTCACAGTCATAGGACGTAGCACCACACTGTCACAGCTCATAGGACGTAGCACAACACTGTCACAGCTCATAGGACATAGCACAACACTGTCACAGTCATAGGACGTAGCACCACTCTGTCACAGCTCATAGGACATAGCACCACACTGTCACAGCTCATAGGACATAGCACCACACTGTCACAGTCATAGGATGTAGCACCACACTGTCACAGCTCATAGGACATAGCACCACACTGTCACAGTCATAGGACGTAGCACAACACTGTCACAGCTCATAGGACGTAGCGCAACACTGTCACAGCTCATAGGACGTAGCGCAACACTGTCACAGCTCATAGGACATAGCACCACACTGTCACAGTCATAGGACATAGCACAACACTGTCACAGCTCATAGGATGTAGCACCACACTGTCACAGCTCATAGGACATAGCACAACACTGTCACAGTCATAGGACGTAGCGCAACACTGTCACAGCTCATAGGATTTAGCACCACACTGTCACAGCTCATAGGACGCAGCACCACACTGTCACAGCTCATAGGACGTAGCACAACACTTTCACAGTCATAGGACGTAGCACCACACTGTCACAGCTCATAGAACGTAGCACCACACTGTCACAGTCATAGGACGTAGCACCACACTGTCACAGTCATAGGACGTAGCACCACACTGTCACAGCTCATAGGACATAGCATCACACTGTCACAGTCATAGGACGTAGCACCACACTGTCACAGTCATAGGACGTAGCACCACACTGTCACAGCTCATAGGACGTAGCACCACACTGTCACAGTCATAGGATGTAGCACCACACTGTCACAGCTCATAGGACGTAGCACCACACTGTCACAGTCATAGGACGTAGCACAACACTGTCACAGCTCATAGGACGTAGCGCAACACTGTCACAGCTCATAGGACATAGCACCACACTGTCACAGCTCATAGGACATAGCACAACACTGTCACAGCTCATAGGACGTAGCACCACACTGTCACAGCTCATAGGACATAGCATCGCACTGTCACAGCTCATAGGACGTAGCACAACACTGTCACAGCTCATAGGACGTAGCGCAACACTGTCACAGTCATAGGACGTAGCACCACACTGTCACAGCTCATAGGACGTAGCACAACACTGTCACAGTCATAGGACATAGCACCACACTGTCACAGTCATAGGACGTAGCGCAACACTGTCACAGTCATAGGACGTAGCACCACACTGTCACAGCTCATAGGACGTAGCACAACACTGTCACAGTCATAGGACGTAGCACCACACTGTCACAGCTCATAGGACATAGCACAACACTGTCACAGTCATAGGACGTAGCGCAACACTGTCACAGCTCATAGGACGTAGCGCAACACTGTCACAGCTCATAGGACGTAGCACAACACTGTCACAGTCATAGGACGTAGCACCACACTGTCACAGCTCATAGGACATAGCACCACACTGTCACAGCTCATAGGACATAGCACAACACTGTCACAGCTCATAGGACGCAGCACCACACTGTCACAGTCATAGGACGTAGCACAACACTGTCACAGTCATAGGACGTAGCACAACACTGTCACAGCTCATAGGACATAGCACCACACTGTCACAGTCATAGGACGTAGCACCACACTGTCACAGCTCATAGGACATAGCACCACACTGTCACAGTCATAGGACGTAGCACCACACTGTCACAGCTCATAGGACGTAGCACCACACTGTCACAGTCATAGGACGTAGCACCACACTGTCACAGTCATAGGACGTAGCACCACACTGTCACAGCTCATAGGATTTAGCACCACACTGTCACAGCTCATAGGACGTAGCACCACACTGTCACAGTCATAGGACGTAGCACCACACTGTCACAGCTCATAGGACGTAGTACGACACTGTCACAGCTCATAGGACGTAGCGCAACACTGTCACAGTCATAGGACGTAGCACCACACTGTCACAGCTCATAGGACATAGCACCACACTGTCACAGCTCATAGGACGTAGCACCACACTGTCACAGCTCATAGGACGTAGCATCACACTGTCACAGTCATAGGACGTAGCACAACACTGTCACAGCTCATAGGACGTAGCGCAACACTGTCACAGTCATAGGACGTAGCACCACACTGTCACAGCTCATAGGACGTAGCACCACACTGTCACAGTCATAGGACGTAGTACCACACTGTCACAGCTCATAGGACGTAGTACCACACTGTCACAGCTCATAGGACGTAGCGCAACACTGTCACAGTCATAGGACGTAGCACCACACTGTCACAGTCATAGGACGTAGCACCACACTGTCACAGCTCATAGGACAAAGCACCACACTGTCACAGCTCATAGGACGTAGCGCAACACTGTCACAGCTCATAGGATGTAGCACCACACTGTCACAGCTCATAGGACGTAGCGCAACACTGTCACAGTCATAGGACGTAGCACCACACTGTCACAGCTCATAGGACGTAGCACAACACTGTCACAGTCATAGGACATAGCACCGCACTGTCACAGCTCATAGGACGTAGCACAACACTGTCACAGTCATAGGACATAGCACCACACTGTCACAGCTCATAGGACATAGCACCACACTGTCACAGTCATAGGACATAGCACAACACTGTCACAGCTCATAGGACATAGCACCGCACTGTCACAGCTCATAGGACGTAGCATCACACTGTCACAGTCATAGGACATAGCACCACACTGTCACAGCTCATAGGACGTAGCACAACACTGTCACAGTCATAGGACGTAGCACCACACTGTCACAGCTCATAGGACGTAGCGCAACACTGTCACAGCTCATAGGACGTAGCACCACACTGTCACAGCTCATAGGACATAGCACAACACTGTCACAGTCATAGGACGTAGCGCAACACTGTCACAGCTCATAGGATGTAGCACCACACTGTCACAGCTCATAGGACGTAGCACCACACTGTCACAGTCATAGGACGTAGCACCACACTGTCACAGTCATAGGACAAAGCACCACACTGTCACAGCTCATAGGACGTAGCACCACACTGTCACAGTCATAGGACGTAGCACCACACTGTCACAGCTCATAGGACAAAGCACCACACTGTCACAGCTCATAGGACGTAGCACCACACTGTCACAGCTCATAGGACGTAGCGCAACACTGTCACAGCTCATAGGATGTAGCACCACACTGTCACAGCTCATAGGACGTAGCGCAACACTGTCAGAGTCATAGGACGTAGCACCGCACTGTCACAGCTCATAGGACGTAGCACAACACTGTCACAGTCATATGACATAGCACCGCACTGTCACAGCTCATAGGACGTAGCACAACACTGTCACAGTCATAGGACGTAGCGCAACACTGTCACAGTCATAGGACATAGCACCGCACTGTCACAGTCATAGGACATAGCACCGCACTGTCACAGCTCATAGGACGTAGCACAACACTGTCACAGTCATAGGACATAGCACCGCACTGTCACAGCTCATAGGACGTAGCACCACACTGTCACAGTCATAGGACGTAGCGCAACACTGTCACAGTCATAGGACATAGCACCGCACTGTCACAGCTCATAGGACGTAGCACAACACTGTCACAGTCATAGGACATAGCACCGCACTGTCACAGCTCATAGGACAAAGCACAACACTGTCACAGTCATAGGACATAGCACCGCACTGTCACAGCTCATAGGACGTAGCACCACACTGTCACAGTCATAGGACGTAGCGCAACACTGTCACAGTCATAGGACATAGCACAACACTGTCACAGCTCATAGGACGTAGCACAACACTGTCACAGTCATAGGACATAGCACCGCACTGTCACAGCTCATAGGACGTAGCACAACACTGTCACAGTCATAGGACATAGCACCGCACTGTCACAGCTCATAGGACGTAGCACAACACTGTCACAGTCATAGGACATAGCACCGCACTGTCACAGCTCATAGGACGTAGCACCACACTGTCACAGTCATAGGACGTAGCACAACACTGTCACAGTCATAGGACATAGCACCGCACTGTCACAGCTCATAGGACGTAGCACAACACTGTCACAGTCATAGGACATAGCACCGCACTGTCACAGTCATAGGACGTAGCACCACACTGTCACAGTCATAGGACATAGCACCGCACTGTCACAGCTCATAGGGCATAGCACAACACTGTCACAGCTCATAGGACATAGCACCACACTGTCACAGCTCATAGGACGTAGCATCACACTGTCACAGTCATAGGACTTAGCACAACACTGTCACAGCTCATAGGACGCAGCACCACACTGTCACAGTCATAGGACGTAGCACAACACTGTCACAGTCATAGGACGTAGCACAACACTGTCACAGCTCATAGGACATAGCACCACACTGTCACAGTCATAGGACGTAGCACCACACTGTCACAGCTCATAGGACATAGCACCACACTGTCACAGTCATAGGAGATAGCACCACACTGTCACAGCTCATAGGACGTAGCACCACACTGTCACAGTCATAGGACGTAGCACCACACTGTCACAGTCATAGGACGTAGCACCACACTGTCACAGCTCATAGGACGTAGCACCACACTGTCACAGTCATAGGACGTAGCACCACACTGTCACAGCTCATAGGATTTAGCACCACACTGTCACAGCTCATAGGACGTAGCACCACACTGTCACAGTCATAGGACGTAGCACCACACTGTCACAGCTCATAGGACGTAGTACCACACTGTCACAGCTCATAGGACGTAGCGCAACACTGTCACAGTCATAGGACGTAGCACCACACTGTCACAGCTCATAGGACATAGCACCACACTGTCACAGCTCATAGGACGTAGCACCACACTGTCACAGCTCATAGGACGTAGCATCACACTGTCACAGTCATAGGACGTAGCACAACACTGTCACAGCTCATAGGACGTAGCGCAACACTGTCACAGTCATAGGACGTAGCACCACACTGTCACAGCTCATAGGACGTAGCACCACACTGTCACAGTCATAGGACGTAGTACCACACTGTCACAGCTCATAGGACGTAGTACCACACTGTCACAGCTCATAGGACGTAGCGCAACACTGTCACAGTCATAGGACGTAGCACCACACTGTCACAGTCATAGGACGTAGCACCACACTGTCACAGCTCATAGGACAAAGCACCACACTGTCACAGCTCATAGGACGTAGCGCAACACTGTCACAGCTCATAGGATGTAGCACCACACTGTCACAGCTCATAGGACGTAGCGCAACACTGTCACAGTCATAGGACGTAGCACCACACTGTCACAGCTCATAGGACGTAGCACAACACTGTCACAGTCATAGGACATAGCACCGCACTGTCACAGCTCATAGGACGTAGCACAACACTGTCACAGTCATAGGACATAGCACCACACTGTCACAGCTCATAGGACATAGCACCACACTGTCACAGTCATAGGACATAGCACAACACTGTCACAGCTCATAGGACATAGCACCACACTGTCACAGTCATAGGACATAGCACAACACTGTCACAGCTCATAGGACATAGCACCACACTGTCACAGCTCATAGGACGTAGCATCACACTGTCACAGTCATAGGACATAGCACCACACTGTCACAGCTCATAGGACGTAGCACAACACTGTCACAGTCATAGGACGTAGCACCACACTGTCACAGCTCATAGGACGTAGCGCAACACTGTCACAGCTCATAGGACGTAGCACCACACTGTCACAGTCATAGGACGTAGCGCAACACTGTCACAGTCATAGGACATAGCACAACACTGTCACAGCTCATAGGACGTAGCACAACACTGTCACAGTCATAGGACATAGCACCGCACTGTCACAGCTCATAGGACGTAGCACAACACTGTCACAGTCATAGGACATAGCACCGCACTGTCACAGCTCATAGGACGTAGCACAACACTGTCACAGTCATAGGACATAGCACCGCACTGTCACAGCTCATAGGACGTAGCACCACACTGTCACAGTCATAGGACGTAGCACCGCACTGTCACAGCTCATAGGACGTAGCACAACACTGTCACAGTCATAGGACATAGCACCGCACTGTCACAGCTCATAGGACGTAGCACAACACTGTCACAGTCATAGGACATAGCACCGCACTGTCACAGTCATAGGACGTAGCACCACACTGTCACAGTCATAGGACATAGCACCGCACTGTCACAGCTCATAGGGCATAGCACAACACTGTCACAGCTCATAGGACATAGCACCACACTGTCACAGCTCATAGGACGTAGCATCACACTGTCACAGTCATAGGACTTAGCACAACACTGTCACAGCTCATAGGACGCAGCACCACACTGTCACAGTCATAGGACGTAGCACAACACTGTCACAGTCATAGGACGTAGCACAACACTGTCACAGCTCATAGGACATAGCACCACACTGTCACAGTCATAGGACGTAGCACCACACTGTCACAGCTCATAGGACATAGCACCACACTGTCACAGTCATAGGAGATAGCACCACACTGTCACAGCTCATAGGACGTAGCACCACACTGTCACAGTCATAGGACGTAGCACCACACTGTCACAGTCATAGGACGTAGCACCACACTGTCACAGCTCATAGGACGTAGCACCACACTGTCACAGTCATAGGACGTAGCACCACACTGTCACAGCTCATAGGATTTAGCACCACACTGTCACAGCTCATAGGACGTAGCACCACACTGTCACAGTCATAGGACGTAGCACCACACTGTCACAGCTCATAGGACGTAGTACCACACTGTCACAGCTCATAGGACGTAGCGCAACACTGTCACAGTCATAGGACGTAGCACCACACTGTCACAGCTCATAGGACATAGCACCACACTGTCACAGCTCATAGGACGTAGCACCACACTGTCACAGCTCATAGGACGTAGCATCACACTGTCACAGTCATAGGACGTAGCACAACACTGTCACAGCTCATAGGACGTAGCGCAACACTGTCACAGTCATAGGACGTAGCACCACACTGTCACAGCTCATAGGACGTAGCACCACACTGTCACAGTCATAGGACGTAGTACCACACTGTCACAGCTCATAGGACGTAGTACCACACTGTCACAGCTCATAGGACGTAGCGCAACACTGTCACAGTCATAGGACGTAGCACCACACTGTCACAGTCATAGGACGTAGCACCACACTGTCACAGCTCATAGGACAAAGCACCACACTGTCACAGCTCATAGGACGTAGCGCAACACTGTCACAGCTCATAGGATGTAGCACCACACTGTCACAGCTCATAGGACGTAGCACAACACTGTCACAGTCATAGGACATAGCACCGCACTGTCACAGCTCATAGGACGTAGCACAACACTGTCACAGTCATAGGACATAGCACCACACTGTCACAGCTCATAGGACATAGCACCACACTGTCACAGTCATAGGACATAGCACAACACTGTCACAGCTCATAGGACATAGCACCACACTGTCACAGTCATAGGACATAGCACAACACTGTCACAGCTCATAGGACATAGCACCACACTGTCACAGCTCATAGGACGTAGCATCACACTGTCACAGTCATAGGACATAGCACCACACTGTCACAGCTCATAGGACGTAGCACAACACTGTCACAGTCATAGGACGTAGCACCACACTGTCACAGCTCATAGGACGTAGCGCAACACTGTCACAGCTCATAGGACGTAGCACCACACTGTCACAGCTCATAGGACATAGCACAACACTGTCACAGTCATAGGACGTAGCGCAACACTGTCACAGCTCATAGGATGTAGCACCACACTGTCACAGCTCATAGGACGTAGCACCACACTGTCACAGTCATAGGACGTAGCACCACACTGTCACAGTCATAGGACAAAGCACCACACTGTCACAGCTCATAGGACGTAGCACCACACTGTCACAGTCATAGGACATAGCACCACACTGTCACAGCTCATAGGACAAAGCACCACACTGTCACAGCTCATAGGACGTAGCACCACACTGTCACAGCTCATAGGACGTAGCACCACACTGTCACAGCTCATAGGACGTAGCACAACACTGTCACAGTCATAGGACGTAGCACAACACTGTCACAGTCATAGGACATAGCACCGCACTGTCACAGCTCATAGGGCATAGCACCACACTGTCACAGCTCATAGGACGTAGCACAACACTGTCACAGTCATAGGACATAGCACCGCACTGTCACAGCTCATAGGACGTAGCACCACACTGTCACAGTCATAGGACGTAGCGCAACACTGTCACAGTCATAGGACATAGCACCGCACTGTCACAGTCATAGGACATAGCACCGCACTGTCACAGCTCATAGGACGTAGCACAACACTGTCACAGTCATAGGACATAGCACCGCACTGTCACAGCTCATAGGGCATAGCACAACACTGTCACAGCTCATAGGACATAGCACCACACTGTCACAGCTCATAGGACGTAGCATCACACTGTCACAGTCATAGGACATAGCACAACACTGTCACAGCTCATAGGACGTAGCGCAACACTGTCACAGCTCATAGGACGTAGCACCACACTGTCACAGTCATAGGACATAGCACCACACTGTCACAGCTCATAGGACGTAGCACCACACTGTCACAGCTCATAGGACGTAGCCCCACACTGTCACAGTCATAGGACGTAGCACCACACTGTCACAGCTCATAGGACGTAGCGCAACACTGTCACAGCTCATAGGACGTAGCACCACACTGTCACAGTCATAGGACATAGCACAACACTGTCACAGTCATAGGACGTAGCACCACACTGTCACAGCTCATAGGACGTAGCCCCACACTGTCACAGTCATAGGACGTAGCACCACACTGTCACAGCTCATAGGACGTAGCGCAACACTGTCACAGCTCATAGGACGTAGCACCACACTGTCACAGCTCATAGGACATAGCACAACACTGTCACAGTCATAGGACGTAGCGCAACACTGTCACAGCTCATAGGATGTAGCACCACACTGTCACAGCTCATAGGACGTAGCACCACACTGTCACAGTCATAGGACGTAGCACCACACTGTCACAGCTCATAGGACGTAGCACAACACTGTCACAGTCATAGGACATAGCACCGCACTGTCACAGCTCATAGGACATAGCACAACACTGTCACAGTCATAGGACATAGCACCGCACTGTCACAGCTCATAGGACGTAGCACCACACTGTCACAGCTCATAGGACATAGCACAACACTGTCACAGCTCATAGGACATAGCACAACACTGTCACAGCTCATAGGACATAGCACAACACTGTCACAGTTCATAGGACATAGCACAACACTGTCACAGTTCATAGGACGTAGCACAACACTGTCACAGCTCATAGGACATAGCACCACACTGTCACAGCTCATAGGACATAGCACAACACTGTCACAGTTCATAGGACGTAGCACAACACTGTCACAGCTCATAGGACATAGCACCACACTGTCACAGCTCATAGGACATAGCACAACACTGTCACAGCTCATAGGACGTAGCACAACACTGTCACAGTCATAGGACATAGCACCACACTGTCACAGCTCATAGGACGTAGCACAGCAGTGTCACAGTCATAGGACATAGCACCACACTGTCACAGCTCATAGGACATAGCACCACACTGTCACAGCTCATAGGACGTAGCACAACACTGTCACAGTCATAGGACGTAGCACAACACTGTCACAGCTCATAGGACATAGCACCACACTGTCACAGCTCATAGGACGTAGCACAACACTGTCACAGCTCATAGGACATAGCACCACACTGTCACAGCTCATAGGACATAGCACCACACTGTCACAGCTCATAGGACGTAGCACCACACTGTCACAGCTGATAGGACGTAGCACAACACTGTCACAGTCATAGGACGTAGCACCACACTGTCACAGCTCATAGAACGTAGCGCAACACTGTCAGAGCTCATAGGACGTAGCACAACACTGTCACAGTCATAGGACATAGCACCACACTGTCACAGCTCATAGGACATAGCACCACACTGTCACAGTCATAGGACGTAGCACAACACTGTCACAGCTCATAGGACGTAGCACAACACTGTCACAGCTCATAGGACGTCGCACAACACTGTCACAGCTCATAGGACGTAGCACCACACTGTCACAGCTCATAGGACATAGCACAACACTGTCACAGCTCAGGGTGTCAGAGTTCAGAGTTCAGTTCTGCTGCAGTCTGTTTGGAGTTTGTCCATTCTCCCATGACTGTGTGGGTTTCCTCCAGATTCTCCATTCCTCCCACAGTCCAAAGATGTACCGGTTAGCAGGTTAATTGGTGATTGTAAATTTCATGGATTCACTGCCCTCTTCTGGCTAAAGCAATCCCACCTATAGAAGATCCTGCTGTGCAACAGCTTTTCTGTTAGGATCAGAGTGAGGGTTATTGTCACTCACACAAGCTATGAAATGTATTTCTTTGTTTCAGTAAGTAGTACAATACCTGCATCACAAGTCACTATTAGTTACAATAACCACAATTAAGTAAGCATTGCAAAATGAAAAATAGTGAGGCAGTGTTCCTGAGATGATGGACTGTTTGGAAAGATAATGGTAGAGGGGAAGAAGCTGTTGCTAAAATGTTGATTGTGCATCTTCAGGTTCCTGTACCTCCTCCTTGATGGTAGCAATGAGAAGAGGGCATGTCCTGGGTGATGGGTTCCTTAATGATGAACGCTGTCTTGAGGCTCTGCCTTTTGAAGATGGTGGGGAGGCTTGTGCCCATGATGAAGCTGGCTGACTCCACGTCACTTTGCACCCTCTTTTGATCTTGTACATTGGACCCTCCACACCAGACAGTGATGCTACCATTCAGAGAGCCCTCCAGTGTACATCTCAGAATCTTGCGAGAGTCTTGGTGACATAACAAATCTCCTCAAACTTCCGATAACGTATTGTCTTCATCATGATTTCATCGATGGGTTTGACCCAGGATAGATCTCCTGCAATGCTGATGTCCAAGAACTTGAAATTGTTCTCCCAGTTTACCAAATCTCCATCCAGGCTGTGCTGTCGTCTTGCTGCCACCTTCAGGAGGAGGAACAGAAACCTCAGGTCCCACACCACCAGGTTCAGGAACAGATATTACCCTTCAATCATCAGACTTTGAACCAGAGAGGATAACTTCACTTACCACAGCACTGAACTGATTCTAGAGCCTACAGACTCACTTTCAGATACTCTACAACTCATGCTCTTAGTATTATTTATTTGTATTATGATTATTTGTTTTGGTTGTTTTTGGTCACCCTAACCCTAACCCTAAAGTACACAGTATTGGGGGTATGGTATTGATATGGATAGAGAATTGGTTGGCAAACAGGAAGCAAAGAGTGGGAATAAATGGGACCTTTTCAAATTGGCAGGTGGTAACTAGTGGGGTACCGCAAAGCTCAGTGCTGGGATCTCAGTTGTTTACAATATATATTAATGATTTAGACAAGGGAATTAAATGCAGCATCTCCAAGTTTGCGAATGATACAAAGCTGGGTGGAGGTGTTAGCTGTGAGGAGGATGCTAAAGATGCAGGGTGACTTGGATAGGTTAGGTGAGTGGGCAAATTCATGGCAGATGCAATTTAATGTGGATAAATGTGAGGTTATCCACTTTGGTTGTAATAACAGGAAAACAGATTATTATCTGAATGGTGGCTGATTAGGAAAAGGGGTGGTACAACAAGACCTGGGTGTCATTGTACACCAGTCTTTGAAAGTGGGCATGCAGGTACAGCAGACGGTGAAAAAGGCAACTGGTATGTTGGCATTCATAGCAAGAGGATTCAAGTACAGGAGCAGGGAGGTTCTACTGCAGTTGTACAAGGCCTTGGTAAGACCGCATCTAGAGTATTGTGTGCAGTTTTGGTCCCCTAATCTGAGGAAAGACATTCTTGCCATAGAGGGAGTACAAAGAAGGTTCACCAGATTGATTCCTGGGATGGCAGGACTTTCATATGAAGAAAGACTGGATCAACTAGGCTTATACTCACTGGAATTTAGGAGATTGAGGGTGGGATCTTATTGAAACATGTAAAATACTAAAGGGATTTGATAGAGTAGATGCAGGCTAGTTCCCGATGTTGAGGAAGTCCAGAATGAGGGGTTACAGTTTAAGGATAAAGGGGAAGCCTTTTAGGACCGAGATGAGGAAAAGCTTCTTCACACAGAGAGTGGTGAATCTGTGGAATTCTCTGCCACAGGAAACAGCTGAGGCCAGTTCATTGGCTGTATTTAAGAGGGAGTTAGATATGGCCCTTGTGGCTAAAGGGATCAGGGGGTATGGAGAGAAAGCAGGTACAGGGTTCTGAGTTGGATGATCAGCCATGATCATACTGAATGGTGGTGCAGGCTCGAAGGGCCGAATGCCTACTCCGGCATCTATTTTTTATGTTTCTATGTCAGTTTGTCTTCTATTATACATCAGTTGTTTGCCTGTCTTTGTGTGTAGTTTTTCATTGTTTCTATTGTATTTCTATTGTGAATTATTACAAGAAAATGCTTCTCAAGGTAGTATATGGTGACATATATGTACTTTGATAGTTAATTTGAACTTTGAAGTCTTTGTCAGCTCTCACTACAATGACAATTATTTACTTACCACTCTGTAACCTGTTGGCACTCAGATTCCCATCGAATCCCTTCTGACCCTAGTCCTCCTGGCCCTGGTCCTCCTGACTCTGGTCCTCCTGGCTCTGATCCTCCTGGCTCAGGTCCTCCTGACCCTGGTCCTCCTGATTCTGGTCCTGGCTCTGGTCCTCCTGACTCTGGTCCTCCTGGCTCTGATCCTCCTGGCTCAGGTCCTCCTGACCCTGGTCCTCCTGGCTCTGGTCCTCCTGGCTCTGATCCTCCTGGCTCAGGTCCTCCTGACTCTGGTCCTCCTGGCTCTGATCCTCCTGGCTCAGGTCCTCCTGACCCTGGTCCTCCTGGCTCTGGTCCTCCTGATTCTGGTCCTCCTGGTCCCTCAGTTAACTAATTTCATGACACACTCAGATTCCCAGCGAATCCCTCCTGGTTACTCAGTTAACAAATCTCACAACAAATGCCGGTGATAATAAACGTAATTTGATTCTGGTTCTGGTTCTGATTCTCCCATCACCGATGTAACCAGGAATAACTTACAATATCCAATTAATGTACCAATTCTGTGATGTAGGAGGAACTCAATCCTTACACCCTCCTGAGTTTCACCCTGCTCCCAAGTCTGAACAGAGCTTGTACTTATCCAAACTCACCAGGCCCCCATTTACCCCAGTCTTAGTGTCTTCCTCATTCCCACTGACATTCACTGGGTCCCTTAAAAGCATTAATCAAAGTCAACGCAAAAGCTGAGCTTATCACAAATACATGTTTTCAGGATACATGCACCAAAAAGACCATTTTAAAGCCAAGTAATCAAAATGTTTGTGGTGTTGCTAAACAGTAGTGATTACAATTTTATTGGTTAGTTCATGAACCAATTGTTTAAAGGGAAGTAGCTGTTCCTGAAGCTGGTGGTGTGTGACTTCAGACTTCTATACCTTCTGCCCACTGGTATCTGTGAGAAGATGGCAAGGCTTGTATAGTGGGTATGGTTGGTGGTTTGCTGGAGGTATCCTGTGGATGTGACCAATGGTTGGTGGTTAATTGGCAGTGCACACACTCCTATTTACATCAACAGTGCTGAGATCAAGAGGGTTGAGGGCTTCAAGTTCCTCATAGTGAACATCACCAATGGCCTGCCCTGGTCTAACAATATTAATCCCATGACCAAGGAACACATTAGCGCCTCTACTTTATCAGGAGGCTGAAGAGATTTGGCAATACTCTTGGGGCATGATCCTTTGACACTCACCAGTTGTTGTTGAATGCACCATGGAAAGCAAATTGGCTGGATGCACCAGGGCTCGGTACAGGAACTGCTCTGCCCGCTACCCCAAGACAATTCAAAAGGTTGAGGGCACATCTCAGCACATTACAGAAAGCAAGCCTACCCTGTCTACACTTCCTGCTCCCTCAGTAAAGCAGCCAATATAATCAAAGACCCCACCCACCCCAGACATTCTCGTTTCTCCCCCTCCCATCAGGCATGAGATGCAAAAACACAGAAGCACAAACCACCAGGCTCGAGGTCAGCTCTGATCCTCAAACTATTGAATAGTCGCCTAGTATGATAAGCGGGATTCTTGATCTCACTCTGTGCCTCTTCATGATTTTGTACCTTATTGTCTGCCTGCACTGCACTTTCTCTCTCATGGCTTCGGAGGAATAGCCAGTGTGGTTTTGTGAGGGGCAGCTCACACCTCATGAAAAAAAAAAATTGGCTTAAAAGAAGAAAACAGAGGGTAGTTGTGGAAGGAAAGTATTCTGCCTGGAGGTCGGTGACTAGTGGAGCGCCGCAGGGATCTGTCCTGGGACCCCTGCTATTTGTGATTTTTATAAATGACCTGGATGTAGAGGCAGAAGGATGGGTGAGTAAGTTTGTAGATGATACAAAGGTTGGAGGAGCTGTGGATGGAGCTGTAGGTGGTCGAAATTTACAAGAGGATATAGACAGGCTGCAGAGCTGGGCAGAAAAATGGCAGATGGAGTTCAATCCGGACAAGTGTGAGGTGATGCATTTTGGAAGGACAAACCAGAAGACTGAGTACAGGATTAATGGTCAGTTACTTAAGAGTGTGGATGAACAAAGGGACCTTGGGGTTCAAATCCATACATCCCTCAAGGTCGCTGCACAAGTTGATAGGGTAGTTAAGAAGGCCTTTGGGATGCTAGGCTTCATTAACAGGGGGATTGAGTTCAAGTGTAGAGAGGTTATGTTGCAACTCTACAAATCTCTGGTGAGACCACACTTAGAGTATTGTGTTCAGTTCTGGTCACCTCATTATAGGAAGGATGTGGAAGCTATAGAGAGGGTGCAGAGGAAATATACCAGGATTTTTAAAGAGCAAACACGAGGAAATCTGCAGATGCTGGAAATTCAAACAACACACACAAAATGCTGGTGGAACGCAGCAGGTCAGGCAGCATCTGTAAGGAGAAGCACTGTCGACGTTTTGGGCTGAGACCCTTCGTCAGTTCCACCAGCACTTTGTCTGTGTTGTTTACCAGGATGTTGCCTGGTTTGGAGAACAAGTCATATGAAGCAAGGTTAGCAGAGCTGGGACTATTCTCTTTGGAGCGTAGAAGAATGAGAGGGGACTTGATAGAGGTCTACAAGATTATGAGAGGCATAGACAGGGTAGATAGTCAGTACCTGTTTCCCAGGGCACCAATAGCAAACACCAGAGGGCATATGTACAAAATTAAGGGAGGGAAGTTTAGGGGAGACATTGGGGTAACTTTTTTACACAGAGGATTGTGAGTGCCTGGAATGACTTGCCAGGGATGGTGGTGGAAGCTAAAACATTAGGGGTATTTAAGAGCCTCTTGGACAGGCAGATGGATGAAAGAAAAATAGAGGGTAGTGTGGGTTTAGTACTTTTTTGTTAAGAATTATATGGGTCAGCACAACATGGAGGGCTGAAGGGCCTGTACAGTGCTGCAGTGTTCTATGGTTCTATGGAACCTCAGTTTTTGAGGAGAACAGACTGAAGAAGATAGAATGGTGGGTGTGGTGTATATGATAGGCTCATCCAGGATACCATGAAGGATGGCATCCATGGAAACTTGGCTGCATGTATTTGAATATGGTTTGGCCACAGAAGGCTGGAGGTTGTGGGGTGGCTAGTAAATGGTTATATTCTACCTGATGACTGATGACCAGTGGGGTTCAGGAGGGATCTGTTCTGGGACCACTCCTCTTTGCGATTTTTATTAACAATTACCTCTGCCTCTCCTGAGATTTCACTCACTGTGCTATCCAGCAATGATGAGAAGAATTCCCTCCCAAATATTAAGCAGTACCTTCAGTCCCTGCATCTCCATGGCAACTGTCATGGTAGACTGTTTGCAAGCTTGGCATTGTAATTTGCTGGTTCAGATATGGATAGTGGTACGTGTTCTGCGTGCACGTCAGAATGAGGTTTCCTAAATCACAAAGGTAATAATTTCCTGTTGGACAAGGAGCAGTCAGATAGGTTCATGTTTCTTCATCTTCAATGATCATGCCCGAGTGACTGATGGCTCTGATTTCATCACTGGATGTATTAAGTGTTTGAGTAATGCTGAGACATTGCTAGATTCAGGTGCAGAACTGCTACTTCACTTATAGTCTAATTTTCCAATGTTTGCTCGTATTTTATATAATCACCTACATGTAATTGTCTCCAACCTGATGGTATGAACATCAATTTTTCTAACTTCTGGTAATTTCTCTTCCCTCCCCCGCTCTCTTTTTCTGTTCCCCATTCTAGCTCCCCTCTCACCCCTTCTCTTTTTCTCATCTGCCCCATCACCTCTCTCTGGTACCCCTCCTCCATCCCTTTCTCCCGTGCTTCACTCTCCTCTCCTGTCTGATTCTTCCTTCTTCAGCCCTTTAACTCTTCCCCCTTTCATCTCCCAGCTTCTCACTTCATCCCCCCTCCTCCACCCACCCACCTTCCCTCTCACCTGGCTTCACTTCTCACCTGCCAGCTTGTACTCTTCTCCATCCCCACCTTCTTATTCTGGCTTCTTCCTCCTTCCTTTCCAGTCCTCTTGGCCTGAAACAGCGACAGTTAATTCCTCTCCGTAGATGCTGCCCGACCTGCTGAGTCCCTTCAGCATTTTGTGTGTGTGTGTGTGTGTACCTCTGGATATCCAACACCTGCAGAATCTCTTTTGCTTATAAATTTTTTGTGAATTTTCCAGAAAATATGATGCAGTTGCTTCTATATTTTTCTAAAATCTTCTTAGTTCCAGTAGTGGGTATCACACCACTTAATATGGCTATTTTTGTGCTTAATAGCTATCACTGGAGTTTGTATCATCTCCAGTCTGAGTATGAGGTGACTTTGGCTGATCTTCCCTTTCCTCTTCCCTTTGTTCTCCTTGCTCCTCTTTCTTCCTCAAATTACAATCTTGTAATGGTTAATGAAATGATCATCAGGAATACGATTTTTGCCTCATTCTTGATTTTCGGATCGCAAAAGCATCATGAAGGCCAAGCTCATGACTCTCCTTCCAACTATTATTGTTAATATTTCTCAGTATTATTTATATTGGACTGGCATAGGAATATTGTCAGATGGCACTTGGAGTTATAGCTGCCTCAGTATAGGAAGGATGTGGCAATGTTGGAAAGGATGTAGAGGAGACTTACCAGGATGCTGCCTGAATTAAAGAGTTTGTCTTCTGAGGAAAGGCTGAGTAAGCTAAGCCTTTTCCTTTTGGAGTAAAGGAAGACGAAAGGTGACTTGATAGAGGAGTACAAGATGATAAGAAGCATTGAATGAATGGACAGCCAGACTTTTTCCCACAGCAGCAATGGCTGATACGAGGCATCATCATTTAAGGCAAGTATAGGGGGAAAGTCAGAGGTAAGTTTTTTTACACAGAGGGTGGTGGGTACATAGAACACGCTGCCAGGAGTGGTGGTAGAGGCTGATACAAGCGGAACATTTCAAAGACCCTTGGATAGATACATGAATGTAAGAAAAAGGTAGGGTTATGAGTTGTGTAGGACAGAAGGGTTAGATTGATCATGGAGAGCCTATTGATTGTTGTTCAGTTCCATTTTCTATGTTCCATGTTTATTCCACACTCCCTCATATTGCCTCAGTTCTCTGTATAATGAATTAGTTAGTGGGCAGAAGTACAAGGGAGATGTGCAGGACAAGTTTGTTCACACGGAGAGTCGTGGGCCCTTGGAATGTGCTGCTGGTAGAGGCCGATGGCTTAGGAGCACTTCAGATTGACACGTAAAAATGCAGAGAAGGGAGGGATAACAGGCAATCTGCGGGGAAAATGGATTAGATTAATTAGCTTGGCACAACATTGTAGAACAGTTCTGTGCTGTACTGTTCGGTGTTCTACATTCTCTCACCTAGGAAACAGAAAGCATCAGCTCTGGTGTATTTAATACAGGAGCGTTACCTGCAAAAACCTGCACTAGACACTAAACACATCTTTACCCCTCTGTAAATGCACTAAGACACTAAATACATCTTTAACCCTCTGTAAATGCACTGACACTAAATACATCTTTACCCCTCTGTAAATGCACTAAGACACTAAATACATCTTTACCCCTCTGTAGATGCACTAAGACACTAAATACATCTTTACCCCTCTGTAGATGCACTAAGACACTAAACACATCGTTACCCCCACCCCCTTGTATTCTGCAGGGATCGCTCCTCTGTGATTCCCTTGTCCATCCGTCCCTTCCAGTACTTGTCCCTGCAAGTGGCTTAAGTATTACACCTGCCCACACACCTCCTCCCTCACCTCCATTCAGGGTCCCAAACAGTCCTTCCAGGTGAGGCAATACTTCACCTGTGAATCTGCTGGGGTCGGTCATCTGTTGTGTCCAGTGCTCCCGATGTGGCCTCCTCTACACCTGGGAGACTCTTCGTAATTTTGGGGACCGCTTCATTGACCACCTCTGCTCCATCTGCTAAGAGTGGAATTTCCGGATGGCCAAACATTTTAATTCTGATTCCCATTCCCGTGCTGGTGCATGGCTTCCTCTTGTGTGAAGATGAGGCCACCCTCAGGGCTGAGGAGCAACACCTTATACTCGGTCTGGGTGGTCTCCAACCTATTGACATGAATATCGATTCCAGTAAAAAAATTCCATCCCCTCCCCTCTTCCTCTATTCCCCACTCTGGTCTTTTACCTCTCCTCACTGCCCATTCCTTCCCCAGGTCTCCTCCTTTCCTTTCTTCTATGGTCCACAATCCTCTCCTACCCAATTCCTTCTTCTCCAGCCCTTTACCTTTCCTACATACCTGGCTTCACCTATCACCTTCTAGCTATCCTCCTTCTCCTCCTCTCACCTTTTCACTCTGACATCTTCCCCTTTCTGTTCCAATCCTGAACCATATAACCATTACAACACAGAAACAGGCCATCTCTGCCCTTCTAGTCCATGCCGAACGCTTACTCTCACCTAGTCCCACCGACCTGCACTCAGCCTATAACCCTCCATTCCTTTCCTGTCCATATGCCTATCCAATTTTAGTTTAAATGACAATACCGAACCTGCCTCTACCACTTCTACTGGAAGCTCGTTCCACACAGCTACCACTCTCTGAGTAAAGAAATTCCCCCTCATGTTACCCCTAAACTCTTCCCCCTAACTCTCAACTCATGTCCTCTTGTTTGAATCTCCCCTACTCTCAATGGAAAAAGCCGATTCATGGCAACTCTGCCTATCCCCCTCATAACTTTAAATACTTCTGTCAAGTCCCCCCTTCAACCTTCTACACTCCAAAGAATAAAGGCCTAACTTGTTCAACCTTTCTCTGTAACTTAGGTGCTGAAACCCAGGTAACATTCTAGTAAATCTTCTCTGTACTCTCTCTATTTTGTTGACATCCTTCCCATAATTCGGTGACCAGAACTGTACATAATACTCCAAATTCGGCCTTACCAATGCCTTGTACAATTTTAACATTACATCCCAACTCCTATACTCAATGCTCTGACTTATAAAGGCCAGCATACCAAAAGCTTTCTTCACCACCCTATCCACATGAGATTCCACCTTCAGGGAACTATGCACCATTATTCCTAGATCACTCTGTTCTACTACATTCTTCAATGTCCTACCATTTACCATGTATGTCCTACTTTGATTATTCCTACCAAAATGTAGCACCTCACACTTATCAGCATTAAAGTCCATCTGCCATCTTTCAGCCCACTCTTCAAACTAGCTTAAATCTCTCTGCAGGGTTTGAAAACCTACTTCATTATCCACAACACCACCTATCTTAGTATTATCTGCATACTTATTAATCCAATTTACCACCCCATCATCCAGATCATTAATGTATATGACAAACAACATTGGACCCAGTACAAATCCCTGAGGCACACCACTAGTCACCGGCCTCCAACTTGACAAACAGTTACTCCACCACTACTCTCTGGCATCTCCTATCCAGCCATTGTTGAATCCATTTTACTACTTCAATATTAATACCTAATGATTGAACCTTCCTAACTAACCTCCCATGCAGAACCTTGTCAAAGGCCTTACTGAACTCCATATAGACAACATCCACTGCTTTACCCTCATCAACTTTTCTAGTAATCTCTTCAAAAAATTCAATAAGATTTGTCAAATATGACCTTCCATGCACAAATCCATGTTAACTGTTCTTAACCAGACCCTGTCTATCCAGATAATTATATATACCATCTCTAAGAATACTTTCCATTAATTTACCCACCACTGATGTCAAACTTATGGGCCTATCATTGCTAGGTTTACTCTTAGATCCTTTTCAAACAATGGAACAACATGAGCAATATGCCAATCCTCCGGCACCATCCCCGTTTTATTTCTGTCAGGGCCCCTGCTATTTCTGCACTAACTTCCCTTAAGGTCCTAGGGAAGATCCTGTCAGGATCTGGAGATTTATCCACTTTTATATTCCTTAAAAGCACCAGTACTTCCTCCTCTTTAATTGTCATAGTTTCCATATCTTCCCTACTTGTTTCCCTTACCTCACACTATTCAATATCCTTCTCCATATTGAATACCGAAGAAAAGAAATTGTTCAAAATCTCTCCCATCTCTTTTGGCTCCACACATAGCTGTCCACTCTGATTCTCTAAGGGATCAATTTTATCCCTCACTATCCTTTTGCTATTAATATAACTGTAGAAACCCTTCGGATTTATTTTCATCTTACTTGCCAAAGCAACCTTGTATCTTCCTTTAGCTTTTCTAATTTCTTTCTTAAGATTCTTTTTACATTCTTTATATTCCTTGAGCACCTCACTTACTCCATGCTGCCTATACTTTTTGTAGATATCTTTCTTTTTCCAAACCAAGTTTCCAATATCCCTTGAAAACCATGGCTCTCTCAAACTTTTAACCTTTCCTTTCAACCTAACAGGAACATAAAGGAGATGTCAGCTCAGCACTACAGGATTGCTTTGAAAGCATGTACTGGAACATAATCAGGGAGGAGGTTATCTATGGTCATCATATCACCTTTGATGAATATGCAGGATCAGTGACTAGCTACAGAAACAAATGTACTGAAGATGTTACAATGATTAAACACTACACTGTCAGGTCAAACTAAAACCCATGTCTGACTGCAGAGGTTCATGTACCCCTTAGTGATAGGGACACTGCCTTCAGATTTGGGGACAAGATGACTTAAGTGAGCAAGAGCCACACTCTCACATGCCATCAGGAAGGCAAAGACTCACAAAATGAACGGGTTGACAATTTTCTGTATGGAAAATCTGAGGTGCAAAGGAACTTGGGAGTCCTTGTGCATGATTCCCTGAGAGTAATTTGCAGGTTGAGTCTGTGGTGAAGAAGGCAAATGCAATGTTAACATTCTTTTCAAGAGATCTAGAATATGAAAGTAAGGATGCAATGTAGGGAATTAATAAAGCACTGGTGAGGCCTCACTTGGAGTATTGTGAGCCGTTTCGGGCCCGGCCCCTTAGAAAGGATGTGCTGAAACTGGAGAGAGTTCAAAGGAGGTTCATGAAAATGATTCCAGGATTGAATGGCTTGTCATATTTAGGTCAAATATGGTGGCAGAATATAGCATTAATGGTAAGACTCCTGTCAGTGTGGAGGATCAGAGGGACCTTGGGTTCTGAGTCCATAGGACACTCAAAGCAGCTGCGCAGGTTGACTCTGTGGTTAAGAAGGAGTATGGTGTATTGACTTTCATCAATTGTGGAATTGAATTTAGGAGCTGAGAGGTAATGTTGTAGCTATATAGGACCCTGGTCAGACCCCACTTGGAGTACTGTCTTCAGTTCTGGTCGCCTCACTACAGGAAGGATGTGAAAGCCATAAAAAGGGTGCAGAGGAGATTTACAAGGATGTTGCCTGGATTGGGGAGCATGCCTTATGAGAATAGGTTGAGTGAACTCGGCCTTTTCTCCTTGGAGCGATGGAGTATGAGAGGTGATTTGATAGAGGTGTACGAGATAATGAGAGACATTGATTGTGTGCATAGTCAGAGGCTTATTCCCAGGGCTGAAATGGTTGCCACAAGAGGACACAGGTTTAAGGTGCTAGGGAGTAGGTACAGAGGAGATGTCAGGGGTAAGTTCTTTTCTCAGAGAGTGGTGAGTGCGTGGAATAGGCTGCCGGCAACGGTGCTGGAGGTGGATACAATAGGGTCTTTTAATATAGGTACATGGAGCTTTTTATATAGATACATGGAGCTTAGACAAATAGAGGGCTATGGGTAACCCTAGTAATTTCTAAGGTAGGGACATATTTGGCACACTTTTGTGGGCCAAAGGGCCAGTATTGTGCTGTAGGTTTTCTATATTTCTAAACATTCTGTACCCTCAAAAATACACCTTTAAATGACCTCCATTTCTCTATTACATCCTTCCCATAAGACAAATTGTCCCAATCCACTTCTTCTAAATCCTTTTGTATCTCCTCAAAGTTAGCCTTTCTCCAATCAAAAATTGGGTCCAGTCCTATCCTTCTCCACAATTATATTGAAACTAATGGCAGTGTGATCACTGGACCCGAAGTGCTCCCCAACACATAACTCTTGTCACCTGACTTATCTCATTCCCTAACAAGAGATCCAACACTGCCCCTTCTCTAGTTGGTACCTCTATGTATTGCTGCAAAAAACTATCCTGCACACATTTTAGAAACTCCAAACCATCTATCCCTTTTACAGTATGGGCTTCCCAGTCAATGTGTGGAAAATTAAAATCCCCCACAATCGCAACCCTGTGCTTACTACTGTTATGTACCCCAAGGATTCATATTTTCTGTGGACAATCACTTTAAAATATCGGGAGAATGAGACTAACTTTTGGACACTGTTTGAGCTGTTATTAAGAGAGAGAGGGAGAGACTGCTCGAAAGATTGATGTTATGGTTTCTCGACAAGCTTGTTTACCTTTCCACAAGGACACTTGCCTGCTTGTAAAACTTTTACAGAGAGAGGAGGGTGAAACAGGTTGATGGACAGCTGGTGTCCAACATGTGGAAATAAAAACCAGGTCTGCTGTTACATAGACAGACACACAGCTTCGGACACTGAATGAACTTTGTTACACCCACAGGCAGGTGGGATTTTTGGAGGATCGATTCAGGCGAATCAATCAGTGGCTCTAGCAGGTGTGATTATTTGTGTGTCCATCCTTGCCTGTGTGATAATTCCATCACTGAAGAATGGTCACACATGTTATGGTCATAGTCGGTGACTTTAACAGGCTTTTGGAGGTCAACGGGGATTTCAGCAGACAACAGAAAAATTGATGGCGACAGCTCACCTCTCACCTCCCTCTCTCTCCAACGTTACTCAACTAACTACCTCAAACTGAACTGAACTCTCTTCATCATCATAAGACTATATCCATTTACCCCTAGGTTTGAAAGAGCCTAGTGTTGTTCCTATTTCCACACTTATGTATACATCATTGCCAACCTGTTTAATATACCTGCATTTATAGTACTGTATTGCGTAGTTACTAATAAACACTATTAGTTATTAGCAATACCAGACTCCAATGTGTTTTCCATTTCTTCTTGTTCTTTAACCCGTCACGGGGTACGTGACACTACAAATATCTGCTATCTTCTTACAAATCTGCTCCTCCAATTCTTGCTCCCCATTAGGTGGTCTATAATACACCCCTATAAGTGTTACTACACCTTTCCCATTCCTCAATTCCGGCCAAATAGCCTTCCTCGACAAGCCCTGTAATCTATCCTGCCAGAGCGCCGCTGTAATATTTTTTCTGACAAGCAACGCAACACCTCCCCCTCTTGTCCCTCCGATTCTATCACACCTGAAGCAACGAAATCCAGGAATATTTAGTTGCCAATCACACACCTCCTGCAACCATGTTTCATTAATAGCTACAACATCATATTTCCAGGTATCAATCTCTGCTCTAAGCTCATCCACCTTTCTTACAATGTTCCTAGCATTAAAATAGATGCATTTAAGAAACTCTCCACCTCTTCCTCTCTGTTTGTCTCTAACGGTGCAAACAACTTTACTATCTTCTTTTTCTTCCTTCTCCCATACATCTGTTCCTACACTCTAGTTCCCCTCCCCCCTTGTATCTAGTGTAAATCCACTGGAGCCTCTCTAGCAAACCTATCTGCAAGAATATTTGTCTCTCTCCAGCTCAGATGTAAAGCACCCCGCTGGAACAGGTCTCACCTTCCCTGGAAAACTGCCCAATTATCTATAAATCTGAAACCCTCCCTCCTGCACCATGTCTTCAGCCACGTGTTGATCTGTGTTATCTTATTATTTCTAAACCCGCCTGCATGTGGCACTGGTAGCAATCCTGAGATTGCTATCCTGGAGGTCCTGTCCTTTAACTTGGTGCCTAACTCCCTAAACTCACTTTTCAGGACCTCCTCCCTCTTCCTACCCACATCATTGGTCCCTACATGGATCATGACATCTGGCTGCTCACCCTCCCTCTTGAGAATACTGAGAACTCGATCCGAGATATCGCGGACCCTGGCACCAGGGAGGCAACAGACCATCTGGGATTCTCGATCTCTTCCACAGAACCTCCTATCTGTCCCCCTAACTATCGAATCCCCTATCACTACTGCTCTCCTCTTTTCCCTCCTTCCCTTCAGAGCTGAGGGTCCAGTCTCGGTGCCAGAGACGCAACCACTGCAACTTGTCCCTGGTAGGTCGCCCCCATCAACAGTATCCAAAATGGTATACTTATTATTACTTATTAATTACTAATTACGGTATACTTATTACTTCTGAAGAAGAGTCTCTGTCTGAAACATCGACTGATTATTCATTTCCATAGATGCTGCCCGACCTGCTGAGCTCCTGCAGCTTTTTGTGTGTATTTCAGCCTCCGCAAACTTCCTCATGTCTAAGACACTATTGTTTATTATGACTGCACTATAGTTGGCAGAATTTCAGATGGTGATGAGAAGGCACACAGGAGTGAGACTGATCAACTGGTTGAGTGGTGTCACAGAAACAACCTTGCATTCAATGTCAGTGAGACTGAAGAATTGATTGTGGACTTCTGCAAGGGGAAGTCGAGGGAACACACACCAGTCCTCATTGAGGTTCCAGAACTGGAAGCGGTGAGCAATTTCAAGTTCCTGGCTGTCAACATCGCTGAGGATCTATCCTGGGCCCAGCATATCAATGTAGCCTCAAAGAAGGCACGGCAGTGGCTATATTTCATTCAGAGTTTGAAAAGATTTGGTTTGTCACCAAAGACTCTCGTAAATTTTTACAGATGTACTGTAGAGAGCATTCTCAAATCAAGTCAAGTCAAATATAAACTGCTGGTACAACACACAGTAAAAACAAAACAACATTCCTCCAGGACCATGGTGCTACGTGAAACAACACAAAACTACACTAGACTATATGAGACAACTCAAGTCTACACTAGACAATGTAAAACAACATAAAATCTGCACTAGACTACAGACCTGCACAGGACTACATAAAGTGCAACAGTGCAGGTCAGTACAATAATTAACAAACAAGACAATAGGGCACAGTAGAGGAAAAATTACAATATAATGATAAACGATGTAGATGTCAGTCCAGGCTCTGACTATTGAGGAGTCTAATGGCTTGGGGGAAGAAACTGTTGCACAGTCTAGTCGTGAGAGCCCAAATGCTTCGGTACCTTTTGCCAGACGGCAGGAGGGAGAAGAGTTTGTGTGAGGGGTGCGTGGGGTCCTTCACAATGCTGTTAGCTTTGCGGATGCAGCGTGTGGTGTAATGGCGGGAAGAGAGACCCCGATGATCTTCTCAGCTGACCTCACTATCCGCTGCAGGGTCTTGCGATCCAAGACAGTTCAATTCCCGAACCAGGCAGTGATGCAGCTGCTCAGGATGCTCTTGATACATCCTCTGTAGAATGTAATGTGGATGGGGGGTGGGAGATGAAATTTTCTCAGCCTTTGCAGAAAAGAGACGCTGCTGGGCTTTCTTTGCTATGGAGCTTGCGTTGAGGGACCAGATGAGATTCTCCGCCAGGAGAACACCAAGAAATCTGGTGCTCTCAACGGAGGAGCCGTCGATGTTCAGTGGGGAGTGGTCACTCTGTGCCCTCCTGAAGTCAAAAACCATCTCTTTTGTTTTGTTCACATTCAGAGACAGGTTGTTGGCTCTGCACCAGTCCGTTAGCCACTGCACCTCCACTCTGTAAACTGACTCGTCGTTCTTGCTGATGAGACCCACCACAGTGGTGTCATTGGCGAACTTGATGATGTGGTTCGAGCTGTGTGTTGCAGCACAGTTGTGGGTCAGCAGAGTGAACAGCAGTGGACTGAGCTCACAGCCCTGGGGGGCCCCTGTGCTAAGTGTAATGGTGTTGGAGATGCTGCTCCTGATCCGGACTGACTGAGGTCTCCCAGTCAGGAAGTCTAGGATGCAGTTGCAGAGGGAGGTGTTCAGGCCCAGTAGGCTCAGCTTTCCAATGTTAATGAGGGATGATTGTGTTGAATGCTGAACTTAAGTCTACGAATAGCATTCAAACGTATGTGTCTTTTTTGTCCAGATGGGTGAGGGCCAGGTGGAGGGTGTCGTCGTCTGTTGAGCGGTTGGGACAATACGCGAACTGCAGGGGGTCCAGTGAGGGGGGCAGCAGGGTCTTGATATGCCTCATGATGAACCTCTTGAAACACTTCATGATGATGGATGTGAGATTCTAACCAGTTGCTATCTCATCAGGTATGGAGGGTAATGGTACAGAATCAGAGAAGGCTGCAGAAAGTTGTAAACTCAGCCAGCTCCATCATGGGCAGTAGACTTCCCAATATCCAGGACATCTTCAGGGAACAAAGCCTCCAAAAGGTGGCTTCCATCATTAAGGACCCCCATCACCCAGGACATCCCCTATTCCCATTGCTACCTTCGGCAGGAGGTACAGGAGCCTGAACGTGTCAGAAGGTGCAGTGCAGGCTGACAACGAGGTAGATTGTGAGCTCAAGTTAAGGGACCATTTGGCAGGAGGAAAGCTGCTCCGAAGCCAGGCAGTATGGGGTCACGGGCAGCGTTAGTGGCACTCGACACTCTAGTGTAGACTACACTCGATACTCTAGTGTAGTCGACCCTCTACACTCTAGTGTAGTCGACACTCGACACTCTAGTGTTGTCGACACTCGACACTCTAGTGTAGTCGACCCTCTACACTCTAGTGTAGTCAACACTCGACGCTCTAGTGTAGTCGACACTCGACGCTCTAGTGTAGTCGACACTCGACGCTCTAGTGTAGTCGACACTCGACGCTCTAGTGTAGTCTACACTCGACGCTCTAGTGTAGACTACACTCGACACTCTAGTGTAGTCGACCCTCTACACTCTAGTGTAGTCGACACTCGACACTCTAGTGTAGTCGACACTCGACACTCTAGTGTAATCTACACTCGACACTCTAGTTTAGTCGACACTCGACACTCTAGTGTAGTCGACACTCGACACTCTAGTGTAGTCGACACTCGACACTCTAGTGTAGTCGACACTCGACACTCTAGTGTAGTCGACACTCGACACTCTAGTGTAGTCGACACTCTACACTCTAGTGTAGCCGACACTCGACACTCTAGTGTAGCCGACACTCGACACTCTAGTGTAGTCGACACTCGACACTCTAGTGTAGTCGACACTCGACACTCTAGTGTAGTCGACACTCTACACTAGTGTAGTCGACACTCGACGCTCTAGTGTAGTCGACACTCGACGCTCTAGTGTAGTCGACACTCGACGCTCTAGTGTAGTCTACACTCGACGCTCTAGTGTAGTCGACACTCTACACTCTAGTTTAGTCGACACTCGACACTCTAGTGTAGTCGACACTCTACACTAGTGTAATCGACACTCGACACCCTAGTGTAGTCGACCCTCTACACTCTAGTGTAGCCGACACTCTACACTCTAGTGTAGCCGACACTCGACACTCTAGTGTAGCCGACACTCGACACTCTAGTGTAGCCGACACTCGACACTCTAGTGTAGTCGACACTCGACACTCTAGTGTAGTCGACACTCGACACTCTAGTGTAGTCGACACTCTACACTAGTGTAGTCGACACTCGACACTCTAGTGTAGTCGACACTCGACGCTCTAGTGTAGTCTACACTCGACGCTCTAGTGTAATCTACACTCGACGCTCTAGTGTAGTCGACACTCGACGCTCTAGTGTAGTCGACACTCGACGCTCTAGTGTAGTCGACACTCGACGCTCTAGTGTAGTCGACACTCGACGCTCTAGTGTAGTCGACACTCGACGCTCTAGTGTAGTCGACACTCTACACGCTAGTGTAGTCGACACTCGACACCCTAGTGTAGTCGACACTCGACACCCTAGTGTAGTCGACACTCGACACCCTAGTGTAGTCTACACTCGACACTCTAGTGTAGTCGACACTCTACACTCTAGTTTAGTCGACACTCGACACTCTAGTGTAGTCGACACTCGACACTCTAGTGTAGTCGACACTCTACACTCTAGTGTAGTCGACACTCGACACTCTAGTGTAGACGACACTCTACACTCTAGTGTAGTCTACACTCGACACTCTAGTGTAGTCGACACTCGACACTCTAGTGTAGTCGACACTCGACACTCTAGTGTAGTCGACACTCGACACTCTAGTGTAGTCGACACTCGACACTCTAGTGTAGTCGACACTCTACACACTAGTGTAGTCGACACTCTACACTCTAGTGTAGTCGACACTCGACACTCTAGTGTAGTCGACACTCGACACTCTAGTGTAGTCGACACTCGACACTCTAGTGTAGCCGACACTCGACACTCTAGTGTAGCCGACACTCGACACTCTAGTGTAGCCGACACTCGACACTCTAGTGTAGTCGACACTCGACACTCTAGTGTAGTCGACACTCGACACTCTAGTGTAGTCGACACTCTACACTAGTGTAATCGACACTCGACACTCTAGTGTAGTCGACACTCGACGCTCTAGTGTAGTCTACACTCGACGCTCTAGTGTAATCTACACTCGACGCTCTAGTGTAGTCGACACTCGACGCTCTAGTGTAGTCGACACTCGACGCTCTAGTGTAGTCGACACTCGACGCTCTAGTGTAGTCGACACTCTACGCTCTAGTGTAGCCGACACTCGACACTCTAGTGTAGTCTACACTCGACACTCTAGTGTAGTCGACACTCTACACTCTAGTGTAGTCGACACTCGACACTCTAGTGTAGTCGACACTCGACACCCTAGTGTAGTCGACACTCGACACCCTAGTGTAGTCGACACTCGACACCCTAGTGTAGTCGACACTCGACACCCTAGTGTAGTCTACACTCGACACTCTAGTGTAGTCGACACTCTACACTCTAGTTTAGTCGACACTCGACACTCTAGTGTAGTCGACACTCGACACTCTAGTGTAGTCGACACTCGACACTCTAGTGTAGTCGACACTCGACACTCTAGTGTAGTCGACACTCTACACTCTAGTGTAGTCTACACTCGACACTCTAGTGTAGTCGACACTCGACACTCTAGTGTAGTCGACACTCGACACTCTAGTGTAGTCGACACTCTACACTCTAGTGTAGTCGACACTCTACACTCTAGTGTAGTCGACACTCTACACTCTAGTGTAGTCGACACTCGACAATCTAGTGTAGTCTACACTCTACACTCTAGTGCAGTCTACACTTTACACTCTAGGGGCACGCACAAAATGCTGGTGAAACACAGGCCAGTCAGGACAAGATTTCCTCGCGTTTTAGTACACTCTAGGGGCACGCACAAAATGCTGGTGGAACACAGGCCAGGAAGGACAGGATTTCATCGCGTTTTAGTACACTCTAGGGGCACGCACAAAATGCTGGTGGAACACAGGCCAGGAAGGACAGGATTTCATCGCGTTTTAGTACACTCTAGGGGCACGCACAAAATGCTGGTGGAACACAGGCCAGGCAGGACAGGATTTCCTCGTGTTTTAGTACACTCTAGTGGCACGCACAAAATGCTGGTGCAACACAGGCCAGGCAGCATCTATAGGGAGAAGCACTGTCGACGTTTCAGGCTGAGACCCTTCGACAGAATTTCCTCGTGCTTTAGTACACTCTAGTGGCACGCACAAATTGCTTGTGGAACACAGGCCAGGCAGCATCTAGAGGGAGAAGCACTGTCGACGATTCAGGCTGAGACCCTTCGACAGGATTTCCTCGTGTACATTCTAGTGGCACGCACAAAATACTGGTGGAACACAGGCCAGGCAGGACAGGATTTCCACGTGTTTTAGTACACTCCAGTGGCACACACAAAATGCTGGCGGAACACAGGCCAGGCAGCATCTATAGGGAGCAGCACTGTCGACGCTTCAGGCTGAGACTCTTCAACAGGATTTCCTCATGTTTTAGTACACTCTAGTGGCACGCACAAAATGCTGGTGGAAAACAGGCCAGTCAGGACAGGATTTCCTCGTGTTTTAGTACACTCTAGTGGCACGCATAAAATGCTCATGGAACACAGCAGGCCAGGCAGGACAGGATTTCCTTGTGTTTTTGTACACTCTAGTGGCACGCACAAAATACTGGTGGAACACAGGCCAGGCAGGACAGGATTTCCTCGTGTTTTAGTACACTCTAGTGGCAAGCACAAAATACTGTGGAACACAGGCCAGGCAGCATCTATAGGGAGAAGCACTGTCGACGTTTCAGGCTGAGACCCTTCGACAGAATTTCCTCGTGCTTTAGTACACTCTAGTGGCACCCACAAATTGCTTGTGGAACACAGACCAGGCAGCATCTAGAGGGAGAAGCACTGTCGACGATTCAGGCTGAGACCCTTCGACAGGATTTCCTCGTGTTTTAATACATTCTAGTGGCACGCACAAAATACTGGTGGAACACAGACCAGGCAGGACAGGATATCCACGTGTTTTAGTACACTCTAGTGGCACACACAAAATGCTGGTGGAACACAGGCCAGGCAGCATCTATAGGGAGCAGCACTGTCGACGTTTCAGGCTGAGACCCTTCAACAGGATTTCCTCATGTTTTAGTACACTCTAGTGGCACGCACAAAATGCTGGTGGAAAACAGGCCAGTCAGGACAGGATTTCTCCGTGTTTTAGTACACTCTAGTGGCACGCATAAAATGCTCATGGAACACAGCAGGCCAGGCAGGACAGGATTTCCTTGTGTTTTTGTACACTCTAGTGGCACGCACAAAATACTGGTGGAACACAGGCCAGGCAGGACAGGATTTCCTCGTGTTTTAGTACACTCTAGTGGCAAGCACAAAATACTGTGGAACACAGGCCAGGCAGCATCTATAGGGAGAAGCACTGTCGACGTTTCAGGCTGAGACCCTTCGACAGAATTTCCTCGTGCTTTAGTACACTCTAGTGGCACGCACAAAATACTGGTGGAACACAGGCCAGGCAGGACAGGATTTCCTCGTGTTTTAGTACACTCTACTGGCACGCACAAAATACTGGTGGAACACAGGCCAGGCAGGACAGGATTTCCTCGTGTTTTTGTACACTCTAGTGGCACGCACAAAATACTGGTGGAACACAGGCCAGGCAGGACAGGATTTCCTCGTGTTTTAGTACACTCTAGTGGCACGCACAAAATACTGTGGAACACAGGCCAGGCAGCATCTATAGGGAGAAGCACTGTCGACGTTTCAGGCTGAGACCCTTTGTCAGGATTTCCTCGTGTACATTCCAGTGGCACGCACAAAATACTGGTGGAACACAAGCCAGGCAGGACAGGATTTCCACGTGTTTTAGAACCCTCTAGTGGCACGCACAAAATACTGGTAGAACACAGGCCAGGCAGGACAGGATTTCCTCGTGTTTTAGTACACTCCAGTGGCACGCACAAAATGCTGGTGGAACACAGGCCAGGCAGGACAGGATTTCCTCGTGTTTTAGTGCACTCTAGGGGCACGCACAAAATACTGGTGGAACACAGGCCAGGCAGGACAGGATTTCCTCGTGTTTTAGTACACTCCAGTGGCACGCACAAAATGCTGGTGGAACACAGGCCAGGCAGGACAGGATTTCCTCGTGTTTTAGTGCACTCTAGGAGCACGCACAAAATACTGGTGGAACACAGGCCAGGCAGGACAGGATTTCCTCGTGTTTTAGTACACTCCAGTGGCACGCACAAAATGCTGGTGGAACACAGGCCAGGCTGGACAGGATTTCCTCGTGTTTTAGAACACTCTAGTGGCACGCAATAATTGCTTGTGGAACACAGGCCAGGAAGGACAGGATTTCCTCGTGTTTTAGTACACTCCAGTGGCACGCACAAAATGCTGGTGGAACACAGGCCAGGCAGTATCTATAGGGAGAAGCAGTGTCGACGTTTCAGGCTGAGACCCTTTGTCAGGATTTGCTCGTGTACATTCTAGTGGCACGCACAAAATACTGGTGGAACACAGGCGAGGCAGGACAGGATTTCCACGTGTTTTAGTACACTGTAGTGGCACGCACAAAATGATGGTGGAAAACAGGCCAGTCAGGACAGGATTTCCTCGTGTTTTAGTACACTCTAGTGGCACGCACAAAATGCTGGTGGAACACAGGCCAGGCTGGACAGGATTACCTCGTGTTTTAGTACACTCTAGTGGCACGCACAGAATGCTGGTGGAACACAGGCCAGGCAGCATGTATAGGGAGAAGCACTGTCGACGTTTCAGGCTGAGACCCTTTGTCAGGATTTCCTCGTGTACATTCTAGTGGCACGCACAAAATACTGGTGGAACACAAGCCAGGCAGGACAGGATTTCCACGTGTTTTAGAACCCTCTAGTGGCACGCACAAAATACTGGTAGAACACAGGCCAGGCAGGACAGGATTTCCTCGTGTTTTAGTACACTCTAGTGGCACGCACAAAATGCTGGTGGAACACAGGCCAGGCTGGACAGGATTTCCTCGTGTTTTAGTACACTCTAGTGGCACGCACATATTGCTTGTGGAACACAGGCCAGGCAGGACAGGATTTCCTCGTGTTTTAGTACACTCCAGTGGCACGCACAAAATACTGGTGGAACACAGGCCAGGCAGGACAGGATTTCCTCGTGTTTTAGTACACTCCAGTGGCACGCACAAAATGCTGGTGGAACACAGGCCAGGCAGGACAGGATTTCCGCGTGTTTTAGTACACTGTAGTGGCACGCACAAAATACTGGTAGAACACAGGCCAGGCAGGACAGGATTTCCGCGTGTTTTAGTACACTGTAGTGGCACGCACAAAATACTGGTAGAACACAGGCCAGGCTGGACAGGATTTCCGCGTGTTTTAGTACACTCTAACGGCACGCACAAAATACTGGTGGAACACAGGCCAGGCAGGACAGGATTTCCTCGTGTTTTAGTACAATCTAGTGGCATGCACAAAATACTGGTGGAACACAGGCCAGGCAGGACAGGATTTCCTCGTGTTTTAGTACACTCTAGTGGCACGCACAAAATACTGGTGGAACACAGGCAAGGCAGCATCTAAAGGGAGAAGCACAGTCGACATTTCAGGCTGAGACCCTTCTACAGAGTTTCCTAGTGCTTTAGTACATTCGAGTGGCACGCACAAAGTACTGGTGGAACACAGGCCAGGCAGGACAGGATTTCCACGTGTTTTAGTACTCTCTAGTGGCACGCACAAAATACTGGTAGAACACAGGCCAGGCAGGACAGGATTTCCTCGTGTTTTAGTACACTGTAGTGGCACACACAAAATACTGGTAGAACACAGGCCAGGCAGGACAGGATTTCCTTGTGTTTTAGTACACTCTAGTGGCACGCACAAAATGATGGTGAAAAACAGGCCAGTCAGGACAGGATTTCCTCGTGTTTTAGTACACTCTAGTGGCACGCACAAAATGCTGGTGGAACACAGGCCAGGCTGGACAGGATTACCTCGTGTTTTAGTACACTCTAGTGGCATGCACAGAATGCTGGTGGAACACAGGCCAGGCAGCATGTATAGGGAGAAGCACTGTCGACGTTTCAGGCTGAGACCCTTTGTCAGGATTTCCTCGTGTACATTCTAGTGGCACGCACAAAATACTGGTGGAACACAAGCCAGGCAGGACAGGATTTCCACGTGTTTTAGAAACCTCTAGAGGCATGCACAAAATACTGGTAGAACACAGGCCAGGCAGGACAGGATTTCCTCGTGTTTTAGTACACTCTAGTGGCACGCACAAAATGCTGGTGGAACACAGGCCAGGCTGGACAGGATTTCCTCGTGTTTTAGTACACTCTAGTGGCACGCACAAATTGCTTGTGGAACACAGGCCAGGCAGGACAGGATTTCCTCGTGTTTTAGTACACTCCAGTGGCACGCACAAAATGCTGGTGGAACACGGGCCAGGCAATATCTATAGGGAGAAGCAGTGTCGACGTTTCAGGCTGAGACCCTTTGTCAGGATTTCCTCGTGTACATTCTAGTGGCACGCACAAAATACTGGTGGAACACAAGCCAGGCAGGACAGGATTTCTACGTGTTTTAGAACCCTCTAGTGGCACGCACAAAATACTGGTAGAACACAGGCCAGGCAGGACAGGATTTCCTCGTGTTTTTGTACACTCTAGTGGCACGCACAAAATAATCGTGGAACACAGGCCAGGCAGGACAAGATTTCCTCGTGTTTTAGTACACTCTAGTGGCACGCACAAAATGCTGGTGGAACACAGGCCAGGCTGGACAGGATTACCTCGTGTTTTAGTACACTCTAGTTGCACACACAGAATGCTGGTGGAACACAGGCCAGGCAGCATGTATAGGGAGAAGCACTGTCGACGTTTCAGGCTGAGACCCTTTGTCAGGATTTCCTCGTGTACATTCTAGTGGCACGCACAAAATACTCGTGGAACAGAAGCCAGGCAGGACAGGATTTCCTCGTGTTTTAGATCCCTCTAGTGGCATGCACAAAATACTGGTAGAACACAGGCCAGGCAGGACAGGATTTCCTCGTGTTTTAGATCCCTCTAGTGGCACGCACAAAATACTGGTGGAACACAGGCCAGGCAGGACAGGATTTCCTCGTGTTTTAATACACTCTAGTGGCACGCGCAAAATGCTGGTGGAAAACAGGCCAGGCTGGACAGGATTTCCTCATGTTTTAGTACACTCTAGTGGCACGCACAAATTGCTTGTGGAACACAGGCCAGGCAGGACAGGATTTCCTCGTGTTTTAGTACACTCCAGTGGCATGCACAAAATGCTGGTGGAACACAGGCCAGGCAGTATCTATAGGGAGAAGCAGTGTCGACGTTTCAGGCTGAGACCCATTGCCCGGATTTCCTCGTGTACATTCTAGTGGCACGCACAAAATACTGGTGGAACACAAGCCAGGCAGGACAGGATTTCCTCGTGTTTTAGTACACTCTAGTGGCACGCACAAATTGCTTGTGGAACACAGGCCAGGCAGGACAGGATTTCCACGTGTTTTAGTACACTCCAGTGGCACGCACAAAATGCTGGTGGAACACAGGCCAGGCAGGACAGGATTTCCTCGTGTTTTTGTACACTCTAGTGGAACGCACAAAATACTGGTGGAACACAGGCCAGGCAGGAAAGGATTTCCTCGTGTTTTAGTACACTCTAGTGGCACGCACAAAATACTGTGGAACACAGGCCAGGCAGCATCTATAGGGAGAAGCACTGTCGACGTTTCAGTCTGAGACCTTTCGACAAAATTTCCTCGTGCTTTAGTACACTCTAGTGGCACGCACAAAATACTGGTGGAACACAGGCCAGGCAGGACAGGATTTCCTCGTGTTTTTGTACACTCTAATTCCACGCACAAAATGCTGTGGAACACAGGCCAAGCAGCATCTATAGGGAGCAGCACTGTCGTCGTTTCAGGCTGAGACCTTTCGACAAAATTTCCTCGTGCTTTAGTACACTCTAGTGGCACGTACAAATTGCTTGTGGAGCACAGGCCAGGCAGCATCTAGAGGGAGAAGCACTGTCGACGTTTCAGTCTGAGACCCTTCGACAGGATTTCCTCGTGTTTTAGTATACTCTAGTGGCACGCACAAAATACTGGTGGAACACAGGCCAGGCAGGACAGGATTTCCTCGTGTTTTAGTACACTCTAGTGGCACGCACAAAATGCTGGTGGAACACAGGCCAGGCAGTATCTATAGGGAGAAGCACTGTCGACGTTTCAGGCTGAGACCCTTTGTCAGGATTTCCTCGTGTACATTCTAGTGGCATACACAAAATACTGGTGGAACACAAGCCAGGCAGGACAGGATTTCCTCGTGTTTTAGATCCCACTAGTGGCATGCACAAAATACTGGTAGAACACAGGCCAGGCTGGACAGGATTTCCTCGTGTTTTAGTACACTCTAGTGGCACGCACAAAATACTGTGGAACACAGGCCAGGCAGCATGTATAGGGAGAAGCACTGTCGACGTTTCAGTCTGAGACCTTTCGACAAAATTTCCTCGTGCTTTAGTACACTCTAGTGGCACGCACAAAATACTGGTGGAGCACAGGCCAGGCAGGACAGGATTTCCTCGTGTTTTTGTACACTCTAATTCCACGCACAAAATGCTGTGGAGCACAGGCCAGGCAGCATCTAGAGGGAGAAGCACTGTCGACGTTTCAGTCTGAGACCCTTCGACAGGATTTCCTATTGTTTTAGTACACTCTAGTGGCACGCACAAAATACTGGTGGAACACAGGCCAGGCAGGACAGGATTTCCTCGTGTTTTAGTACACTCTAGTGGCACGCACAAAATGCTGGTGGAACACAGGCCAGGCTGGACAGGATTTCCTCGTGTTTTAGTAAACTCTAGTGGCACGCACAAAATACTGGTGGAACACAGGCCAGGCAGGACAGGATTTCCTCGTGTTTTAGTACAATCTAGTGGCACGCACAAAATACTATGGAACACAGGCCAGGCAGCATCTATAGGGAGAAGCAGTGTCGACGTTTCAGGCTGAGACCCTTTGTCAGGATTTCCTCGTGTACAGTCTAGTGGCACGCACAAAATACTGGTGGAACACAAACCAGGCAGGACAGGATTTCCACGTGTTTTAGAACCCTCTAGCGGCACGCACAAAATACTGGTAGAACACAGGCCAGGCAGGACAGGATTTCCTCGTGTTTTAGTACACTCTAGTGGCACGCACAAAATGCTGGTGGAACACAGGCGAGGCAGGACAGGATTTCCACGTGTTTTAGTACACTGTAGTGGCACGCACAAAATACTGGCAGAACACAGGCCAGGCAGGACAGGATTTCCGCGTGTTTTAGTACACTCTAGTGACACACACAAAATACTGGTGGAGCACAGGCCAGGCAAGACAGGATTTCCTCGTGTTTTAGAACACTCTAGTGGCACGCACAAAATACTGGTGGAACACAGGCCAGGCAGGACAGGATTTCCTCGTGTTTTAGTACACTCTAGTGGCACGCACAAAATACTGTGGAACACAGGCCAGGCAGCATCTACAGGGAGAAGCACTGTCGACGTTTCAGGCTGAGAACTTTCGACAAAATTTCCTCGTGCTTTAGTACACTCTAGTGGCACGCACAAAATACTGGTTTAACACCGGCCAGGCAGAACATGATTTCCTCGTGTTTTTGTACACTCTAATTCCACCCACAAAATGCTGTGGAACACAGGCCACGCAGCATCTATAGGGAGAAGCACTGTCGACGTTTCAGGCTGAGACCTTTCGACAAAATTTCCTCGTGCTTTAGTACACTCTAGTGGCACGCACAAATTGCTTGTGGAGCACAGGCCAGGCAGCATCTAGAGGGAGAAGCACTGTCGACGTTTCAGGCTGAGACCCTTCGACAGGATTTCCTCGTCTTTTAGTACACTCTAGTGGCACGCACAAAATACTGGTGGGACACAGGCCAGGCAGGACAGGATTTCCTCATGTTTTCGTACACTCTAGTGGCACGCTCAAAATACTGGTGGAACACAGGCCAGGCAGCATCTAAAGGGAGCAGCACTGTCGATGTTTCAGGCTGAGACCCTTCGACAGGATTTCCTCGAGTTTTAGTACACTCTTTTGGCACGCACAAAATGCTGGTGGAAAACAGGCCAGTCAGGACAGGATTTCCTCGTGTTTTAGTACACTCTACTGGCACGCACAAAATGCTGGTGGAACACAGGCCAGGCTGGACAGGATTACCTCGTGTTTTAGTACACTCTAGTGGCACTCACAGAATGCTGGTGGAACACAGGCCAGGCAGTATCTATAGGGGGAAGCACTGATGAGGTTTCAGGCTGAGACCCTTCGACAGGATTTCCTCATGTTTTAGTACACTCTAGTGGCACACACAAATTGCTTGTGGAACACAGGCCAGGCAGGACAGGATTTCCGCGTGTTTTAGTACACTCTAGTGGCACACACAAAATACTGGTGGAGCACAGGCCAGGCAGGACAGGATTTCCTCGTGTTTTTGTACATTCTAGTGGCACGCACAAAATACTGTGGAACACAGGCCAGGCAGCATCTATAGGGAGAAGCACTGTCGACGTTTCAGGCTGAGACCTTTCGACAAAATTTCCTCGTGCTTTAGTACACTCTAGTGGCACGCACAAAATACTGGTGGAACACAGGCCAGGCAGGACAGGATTTCCTCGTGTTTTAGTACACTCTAGTGACACACACAAAATACTGGTGGAGCACAGGCCAGGCAAGACAGGATTTCCTCGTGTTTTAGAACACTCTAGTGGCACGCACAAAATACTGGTGGAACACAGGCCAGGCAGGACAGGATTTCCTCGTGTTTTAGTACACTCTAGTGGCACGCACAAAATACTGTGGAACACAGGCCAGGCAGCATCTACAGGGAGAAGCACTGTCGACGTTTCAGGCTCAGAACTTTCGACAAAATTTCCTCGTGCTTTAATACACTCTAGTGGCACGCACAAAATACTGGTGGAACACAGGCCAGGCAGAACATGATTTCCTCGTGTTTTTGTACACTCTAATTCCACCCACAAAATGCTGTGGAACACAGGCCACGCAGCATCTATAGGGAGAAGCACTGTCGACGTTTCAGGCTGAGACCTTTCGACAAAATTTCCTTGTGCTTTAGTACACTCTAGTGGCACGCACAAATTGCTTGTGGAGCACAGGCCAGGCAGCATCTAGAGGGGGAAGCACTGTCGACGTTTCAGGCTGAGACCCTTCGACAGGATTTCCTCGTCTTATAGTACACTCTAGTGGCACGCACAAAATACTGGTGGAACACAGGCCAGGCAGGACAGGATTTCCTCATGTTTTCGTACACTCTAGTGGCACGCTCAAAATACTGTGGAACACAGGCCAGGCAGCATCTAAATGGAGCAGCACTGTCGATGTTTCAGGCTGAGACCCTTCGACAGGATTTCCTCGAGTTTTAGTACACTCTACTGGCACGCACAAAATGCTGGTGGAAAACAGGCCAGTCAGGACAGGATATCCTCGTGTTTTAGTACACTCTACTGGCACGCACAAAATGCTGGTGGAACACAGGCCAGGCTGGAAAGGATTACCTCGTGTTTTAGTACACTCTAGTGGCACTCACAGAATGCTGGTGGAACACAGGCCAGGCAGTATCTATAGGGGGAAGCACTGTCGAGGTTTCAGGCTGAGACCATTCGACAGGATTTCCTCATGTTTTACTACACTCTAGTGGCACACACAAATTGCTTGTGGAACACAGGCCAGGCAGGACAGGATTTCCGCGTGTTTTAGTACACTCTAGTGGCACACACAAAATACTGGTGGAGCACAGGCCAGGCAGGACAGGATTTCCTCGTGTTTTTGTACACTCTAGTGGCACGCACAAAATACTGTGGAACACAGGCCAGGCAGCATCTATAGGGAGAAGCACTGTCGACGTATCAGGCTGAGACCTTTCGACAAAATTACCTCGTGCTTTAGTACACTCTAGTGGCACGCACAAAATACTGGTGGAACACAGGCCAGGCAGGACAGGATTTCCTCGTGTTTTTGTACACTCTAATTCCACGCACAAAATGCTGTGGAACACAGGCCAAGCAGCGTCTATAGGGAGAAGCACTGTCGTCGTTTCAGGCTGAGACCTTTCGACAAAATTTCCTCGTGCTTTAGTACACTCTAGTGGCACGCACAAATTGCTTGTGGAGCACAGGCCAGGCAGCATCTAGAGGGAGAAGCACTGTCGACGTTTCAGTCTGAGACCCTTCGACAGGATTTCCTCGTGTTTTAGTACACTCTAGTGGCACGCACAAAATACTGGTGGAACACAGGCCAGGCAGGACAGGATTTCCTCGTGTTTTTGTACACTCTAGTGGCACGCACAAAATATTGGTGGAACACAGGCCAGGCAGGACAGGATTTCCTCATGTTTTAGTACACTCTAGTGGCATGCTCAAAATACTGTGGAACACAGGCCAGGCAGCATCTAAAGGGAGCAGCACTGTCGATGTTTCAGGCTGAGACCCTTCGACAGGATTTCCTCGTGTTTTAGTACACTCTACTGGCACGCACAAAATGCTGGTGGAAAACAGGCCAGTCAGGACAGGATTTCCTCGTGTTTTAGTACACTCTAGTGGCACGCACAAAATGCTGGTGGAAAACAGGCCAGGCTGGACAGGATTTCCTCGTGTTTTAGTACACTCTAGTGACACGCACAAATTGCTTGTGGAACACAGGCCAGGCAGGACAGGATTTCCTCGTGTTTTAGTACACTCCAGTGCAACGCACAAAATGCTGATGGAACACAGGCCAGGCAGTATCTATAGGGAGAAGCAGTGTCGACGTTTCAGGCTGAGACCCTTTGCCAGGATTTCCTCGTGTACATTCTAGTGGCACGCACAAAATACTGGTGGAACACAGGCCAGGCAGGACAGGATTTCCTCGTGTTTTAGTACACTCTAGTGGCACGCACAAAATGCTGGTGGAAAACAGGCCAGGCGGGACAGGATTTCCGCGTGTTTTAGTGCAGTCTAGTAGCACACACAAAATACTGGTGGAACACAGGCCAGGCAGGACAGGATTTCCTCGTGTTTTTGTACACTCTAGTGGCACGCACAAAATACTGTGGAACACAGGCCAGGCAGCATCTATGGGGAGAAGCACTGTCGACGTTTCAGGCTGAGACCTTTCGACAAAATTTCCTCGTGCTTTAGTACACTCTAGTGGCTCGCACAAAATAATGGTGGAACACAGGCCAGGCAGGACAGGATTTCCTCGTGTTTTTGTACACTCTAATTCCACGCACAAAATGCTGTGGAACACAGGCCAAGCAGCGTCTATAGGGAGAAGCACTGTCGTCGTTTCAGGCTGAGACCTTTCGACAAAATTTCCTCGTGCTTTAGTACACTCTAGTGGCACGCACAAATTGCTTGTGGAGCACAGGCCAGGCAGCATCTAGAGGGAGAAGCACTGTCGACGTTTCAGTCTGAGACCCTTCGACAGGATTTCCTCGTGTTTTAGTACACTCTAGTGGCACGCACAAAATACTGGTGGAACACAGGCCAGGCAGGACAGGATTTCCTCATGTTTTAGTACACTCTAGTGGCACGCTCAAAATACTGTGGAACACAGGCCAGGCAGCATCTAAAGGGAGCAGCACTGTCGATGTTTCAGGCTGAGACCCTTCGACAGGATTTCCTCGTGTTTTAGTACACTCCACAGGCACGCACAAAATGCTGGTGGAAAACAGGCCAGTCAGGACAGGATTTACTCGTGTTTTAGTACAGTCTAGTGGCACGCACAAAATGCTGGTGGAAAACAGGCCAGGCTGGACAGGATTTCCTCGTGTTTTAGTATACTCTAGTGACACGCACAAATTGCTTGTGGAACACAGGCCAGGCAGGACAGGATTTCCTCGTGTTTTAGTACACTCCAGTGCAACGCACAAAATGCTGATGGAACACAGGCCAGGCAGTATCTATAGGGAGAAGCAGTGTGGACGTTTCAGGCTGAGACCCTTTGCCAGGATTTCCTCGTGTACATTCTAGTGGCACGCACAAAATACTGGTGGAACACAGGCCAGGCAGGACAGGATTTCCTTGTGTTTTAGTACACTCTAGTGGCACGCACAAAATGCTGGTGGAAAACAGGCCAGGCTGGACAGGATTTCCTCGTGTTTTAGTACACTCTAGTGACACGCACAAATTGCTTGTGGAACACAGGCCAGGCAGGACAGGATTTCCTCGTGTTTTAGTACACTGCAGTGCAACGCACAAAATGCTGATGGAACACAGGCCAGGCAGTATCTATAGGGAGAAGCAGTGTTGACGTTTCAGGCTGAGACCCTTTGCCAGGATTTCCTCGTGTACATTCTAGTGGCACGCACAAAATACTGGTGGAACACAGGCCAGGCAGGACAGGATTTCATCGTGTTTTTGTACACTCTAATTCCACGCACAAAATGCTGTGGAACACAGGCCAAGCAGCATCTATAGGGAGAAGCACTGTCGTCGTTTCAGGCTGAGACCTTTCGACAAAATTTCCTCGTGCTTTAGTACACTCTAGTGGCACGCACAAATTGCTTGTGGAGCACAGGCCAGGCAGCATCTAGAGGGAGAAGCACTGTCGACGTTTCAGTCTGAGACCCTTCGACAGGATTTCCTCGTGTTTTAGTACACTCTAGTGCAACGCACAAAATACTGGTGGAACACAGGCCAGGCAGGACAGGATTTCCTCGTGTTTTTGTACACTCTAGTGGCACGCACAAAATGCTGGTGGAACACAGGCCAGGCTGGACAGGATTTCCTCGTGTTTTAGTACACTCTACTGGCACGCACAAAATACTGGTGGAACACAGGCCAGGCAGGACAGGATTTCCTCGTGTTTTAGTACACTCTAGTGTCACGCACAAAATACTATGGAACACAGGCCAGGCAGCATCTATAGGGAGAAGCAGTGTCGACGTTTCAGGCTGAGACCCTTTGTCAGGATTTCCTCGTGTACAGTCTAGTGGCACGCACAAAATACTGGTGGAACACAAGCCAGGCAGGACAGGATTTCCAAGTGTTTTAGAACCCTCTAGCGGCACGCACAAAATACTGGTAGAACACAGGCCAGGCAGGACAGGATTTCCTCGTGTTTTAGTACACTCTAGTGGCACGCACAAAATGCTGGTGGAACACAGGCGAGGCAGGACAGGATTTCCACGTGTTTTAGTACACTGTAGTGGCAGGCACAAAATACTGTGGAACACAGGCCAGTCAGGACAGGATTTCCTCGTGTTTTAGTACACTCTAGTGGCACGCACAAAATGCTGGTGGAACACAGGCCAGGCTGGACAGGATTACCTCGTGTTTTAGTACACTCTAGTGGCACTCACAGAATGCTGGTGGAACACAGGCCAGGCAGTATCTATAGGGGGAAGCACTGTCGAGGTTTCAGGCTGAGACCCTTCGACAGGATTTCCTCATGTTTTAGTACACTCTAGTGGCACACACAAATTGCTTGTGGAACACAGGCCAGGCAGGACAGGATTTCCGCGTGTTTTAGTACACTATAGTGGCACACACAAAATACTGGTGGAGCACAGGCCAGGCAGCATCTATAGGGAGCAGCAATGTCGAGGTTTCAGGCTGAGACCCTTCGACAGGATTTCCTCATGTTTTAGTACACTCTAGTGGCACACACAAATTGCTTGTGGAACACAGGCCAGGCAGGACAGGATTTCCGCGTGTTTTAGTACACTCTAGTGGCACGCACAAAATATTGGTGGAACACAGGCCAGGCAGGACAGGATTTCCTCATGTTTTAGTACACTCTAGTGGCACGCTCAAAATACTGTGGAACACAGGCCAGGCAGCATCTAAAGGGAGCAGCACTGTCGATGTTTCAGGCTGAGACCCTTCGACAGGATTTCCTCGTGTTTTAGTACACTCTACTGGCACGCACAAAATGCTGGTGGAAAACAGGCCAGGCAGGACAGGATTTCCTCGTGTTTTAGAACACTCTAGTGGCACGCACAAAATACTGGTGGAACACAGGCCAGGCAGGACAGGATTTCCTCGTGTTTTAGTACACTCTAGTGGCACGCACAAAATACTGTGGAACACAGGCCAGGCAGCATCTACAGGGAGAAGCACTGTCGACGTTTCAGGCTGAGAACTTTCGACAAAATTTCCTCGTGCTTTAGTACACTCTAGTGGCACGCACAAAATACTGGTGGAACACAGGCCAGGCAGAACAGGATTTCCTCGTGTTTTTGTACACTCTAATTCCACCCACAAAATGCTGTGGAACACAGGCCAAGCAGCATCTATAGGGAGAAGCATTGTCGACGTTTCAGGCTGAGACCTTTCGACAAAATTTCCTCGTGCTTTAGTACACTCTAGTGGCACGCACAAATTGCTTGTGGAGCACAGGCCAGGCAGCATCTAGAGGGAGAAGCACTGTCGACATTTCAGGCTGAGACCCTTCGACAGAATTTCCTCGTCTTTTAGTACACTCTAGTGGCACGCACAAAATACTGGTGGAACACAGGCCAGGCAGGACAGGATTTCCTCATGTTTTCGTACACTCTAGTGGCACGCTCAAAATACTTTGGAACACAGGCCAGGCAGCATCTAAAGGGAGCAGCACTGTCGATGTTTCAGGCTGAGACCCTTCGACAGGATTTCCTCGTGTTTTAGTACACTCTACTGACACGCACAAAATGCTGGTGGAAAACAGGCCAGTCAGGACAGGATTTCCTCGTGTTTTAGTACACTCTAGTGGCACGCACAAAATGCTGGTGGAACACAGGCCAGGCTGGACAGGATTACCTCGTGTTTTAGTACACTCTAGTGGCACTCACAGAATGCTGGTGGAACACAGGCCAGGCAGTATCTATAGGGGGAAGCACTGTCGAGGTTTCAGGCTGAGACCCTTCGACAGGATTTCCTCATGTTTTAGTACACTCTAGTGGCACACACAAATTGCTTGTGGAACACAGGCCAGGCAGGACAGGATTTCCGCGTGTTTTAGTACACTCTAGTGGCACGCACAAAATATTGGTGGAACACAGGCCAGGCAGGACAGGATTTCCTCATGTTTTAGTACACTCTAGTGGCACGCTCAAAATACTGTGGAACACAGGCCAGGCAGCATCTAAAGGGAGCAGCACTGTCGATGTTTCAGGCTGAGACCCTTCGACAGGATTTCCTCGTGTTTTAGTACACTCTACTGGCACGCACAAAATGCTGGTGGAAAACAGGCCAGGCAGGACAGGATTTCCTCGTGTTTTAGTACACTCTAGTGGCACGCACAAAATGCTGGTGGAAAACAGGCCAGGCTGGACAGGATTTCCTCGTGTTTTAGTACACTCTAGTGACACGCACAAAATGCTGGTGGAAAACAGGCCAGGCTGGACAGGATTTCCTCGTGTTTTAGTACACTCTAGTGGCACGCACAAAATACTGTGGAACACAGGCCAGGCAGCATCTATAGGGAGAAGCACTGTCGACGTTTCAGGCTGAGACCTTTCGACAAAATTTCCTCGTGCTTTAGTACACTCTAGTGGCACGCACAAAATACTGGTGGAACACAGGCCAGGCAGGACAGGATTTCCTCGTGTTTTTGTACACTCTAATTCCACGCACAAAATGCTGTGGAACACAGGACAAGCAGCGTCTATAGGGAGAAGCACTGTCGTCGTTTCAGGCTGAGACCTTTCGACAAAATTTCCTCGTGCTTTAGTACACTCTAGTGGCACGCACAAATTGCTTGTGGAGCACAGGCGAGGCAGCATCTAGAGGGAGAAGCACTGTCGACGTTTCAGTCTGAGACCCTTCGACAGGATTTCCTCGTGTTTTAGTACACTCTAGTGGCACGCACAAAATATTGGTGGAACACAGGCCAGGCAGGTCAGGATTTCCTCATGTTTTAGTACACTCTAGTGGCACGCACAAAATGCTGGTGGAAAACAGGCCAGGCTGGACAGGATTTCCTCGTGTTTTAGTACACTCTAGTGACTCGCACAAATTGCTTGTGGAACACAGGCCAGGCAGGACAGGATTTCCTCGTGTTTTAGTACACTCCAGTGCAACGCACAAAATGCTGATGGAACACAGGCCAGGCAGTATCTATAGGGAGAAGCAGTGTCGACGTTTCAGGCTGTGACCCTTTGCCAGGATTTCCTCGTGTACATTCTAGTGGCACGCACAAAATACTGGTGGAACACAGGCCAGGCAGGACAGGATTTCCTCGTGTTTTAGTACACTCTAGTGGCACGCACAAAATGCTGGTGGAAAACAGGCCAGGCTGGACAGGATTTCCTCGTGTTTTATTACACTCTAGTGGCACGCACAAATTGCTTGTGGAACACAGGCCAGGCAGGACAGGATTTCCTCCTGTTTTAGTACACTCCAGTAGCACGCACAAAATGCTGGTGGAACACAGGCCAGGCAGTATCTATAGGGAGAAGCACTGTCGACGTTTCAGGCTGAGACCCTTTGTCAGGATTTCCTCGTGTACATTCTAGTGGCATACACAAAATACTGGTGGAACACAAGCCAGGCAGGACAGGATTTCCACGTGTTTTAGAACCCTCTAGCGGCACGCACAAAATACTGGTAGAACACAGGCCAGGCAGGACAGGATTTCCTCGTGTTTTAGTACACTCTAGTGGCACGCACAAAATGCTGGTGGAACACAGGCCAGGCGGGACAGGATTTCCGCGTGTTTTAGTGCAGTCTAGTGGCACACACAAAATACTGGTGGAACACAGGCCAGGCAGGACAGGATTTCCTCGTGTTTTTGTACACTCTAGTGGCACGCACAAAATACTGGTGGAGCACATGCCAGGCAGCATCTAGAGGGAGAAGCACTGTCGACTTTTCAGGGTGAGACCGTTCGACAGGATTTCCTCGTGTTTTAGTACACTCTAGTGGCACGCACAAAATGCTTGTGGAACACAGGCCAGGCAGGATAGGATTTCCGCGTGTTTTAGTACACTCCAGTGGCACGCACAAAATACTGGTAGAACACAGGCCAGGCAGGACAGGATTTCCTCGTGTTTTAGTACAATCTAGTGGCACGCACAAAGTGCTGGTGGAACACAGGCGAGGCAGGATAGGATTTCCATGTGTTAAAGTACACTGTAGTGGCACGCACAAAATACTGGTAGAACACAGGCCAGGCAGGACAGGATTTCCTTTTGTTTTAGTACACTCTAGTGGCACGCACAAAATGCTGGTGGAAAACAGTCCAGTCAGAACAGGATTTCCTTGTGTTTTAGTACACTCTAGTGGCACGCACAAAATGCTGGTGGAACACAGGCCAGGCTGGACAGGATTTCCTCGTGTTTTAGTACACTCTAGTGGTACACACAAAATAGTGGTGGAACACAGGCCAGGCAGTACAGGATTTCCTCGTGTTTTTGTACACTCTAATGGCACGCACAAAATTCTGTGGAACACAGGCCAAGCAGCATCTATAGGAAGAAGCACTGTCGACGTTTCAGGCTGAGACCTTTCGACAAAATTTCCTCATGCTTTAGTACACTCTAGTGGCACGCACAAATTGCTTGTGGAGCACAGGCCAGGCAGCATGTATAGGGGGAAGCACTGTCGACGTTTCAGGCTGAGACCCTTTGTCAGGATTTCCTCGTGTACATTCTAGTGGCACGCACAAAATACTGGTGGAACACAGGCCAGGCAGGACAGGATTTCCTCGTGTTTTAGTACACTCTAGTGGCACGCACAAAATGCTGGTGGAACACAGGCGAGGCAGGACAGGATTTCCACGTGTTTTAGTACACTGTAGTGGCAGGCACAAAATACTGTGGAACACAGGCCAGTCAGGACAGGATTTCCTCGTGTTTTAGTACACTCTAGTGGCACGCACAAAATGCTGGTGGAACACAGGCCAGGCTGGACAGGATTACCTCGTGTTTTAGTACACTCTAGTGGCACTCACAGAATGCTGGTGGAACACAGGCCAGGCAGTATCTATAGGGGGAAGCACTGTCGAGGTTTCAGGCTGAGACCCTTCGACAGGATTTCCTCATGTTTTAGTACACTCTAGTGGCACACACAAATTGCTTGTGGAACACAGGCCAGGCAGGACAGGATTTCCGCGTGTTTTAGTACACTATAGTGGCACACACAAAATACTGGTGGAGCACAGGCCAGGCAGCATCTATAGGGAGCAGCAATGTCGAGGTTTCAGGCTGAGACCCTTCGACAGGATTTCCTCATGTTTTAGTACACTCTAGTGGCACACACAAATTGCTTGTGGAACACAGGCCAGGCAGGACAGGATTTCCGCGTGTTTTAGTACACTCTAGTGGCACGCACAAAATATTGGTGGAACACAGGCCAGGCAGGACAGGATTTCCTCATGTTTTAGTACACTCTAGTGGCACGCTCAAAATACTGTGGAACACAGGCCAGGCAGCATCTAAAGGGAGCAGCACTGTCGATGTTTCAGGCTGAGACCCTTCGACAGGATTTCCTCGTGTTTTAGTACACTCTACTGGCACGCACAAAATGCTGGTGGAAAACAGGCCAGGCAGGACAGGATTTCCTCGTGTTTTAGAACACTCTAGTGGCACGCACAAAATACTGGTGGAACACAGGCCAGGCAGGACAGGATTTCCTCGTGTTTTAGTACACTCTAGTGGCACGCACAAAATACTGTGGAACACAGGCCAGGCAGCATCTACAGGGAGAAGCACTGTCGACGTTTCAGGCTGAGAACTTTCGACAAAATTTCCTCGTGCTTTAGTACACTCTAGTGGCACGCACAAAATACTGGTGGAACACAGGCCAGGCAGAACAGGATTTCCTCGTGTTTTTGTACACTCTAATTCCACCCACAAAATGCTGTGGAACACAGGCCAAGCAGCATCTATAGGGAGAAGCATTGTCGACGTTTCAGGCTGAGACCTTTCGACAAAATTTCCTCGTGCTTTAGTACACTCTAGTGGCACGCACAAATTGCTTGTGGAGCACAGGCCAGGCAGCATCTAGAGGGAGAAGCACTGTCGACGTTTCAGGCTGAGACCCTTCGACAGAATTTCCTCTTCTTTTAGTACACTCTAGTGGCACGCACAAAATACTGGTGGAACACAGGCCAGGCAGGACAGGATTTCCTCATGTTTTCGTACACTCTAGTGGCACGCTCAAAATACTTTGGAACACAGGCCAGGCAGCATCTAAAGGGAGCAGCACTGTCGATGTTTCAGGCTGAGACCCTTCGACAGGATTTCCTCGTGTTTTAGTACACTCTACTGACACGCACAAAATGCTGGTGGAAAACAGGCCAGTCAGGACAGGATTTCCTCGTGTTTTAGTACACTCTAGTGGCACGCACAAAATGCTGGTGGAACACAGGCCAGGCTGGACAGGATTACCTCGTGTTTTAGTACACTCTAGTGGCACTCACAGAATGCTGGTGGAACACAGGCCAGGCAGTATCTATAGGGGGAAGCACTGTCGAGGTTTCAGGCTGAGACCCTTCGACAGGATTTCCTCATGTTTTAGTACACTCTAGTGGCACACACAAATTGCTTGTGGAACACAGGCCAGGCAGGACAGGATTTCCGCGTGTTTTAGTACACTCTAGTGGCACGCACAAAATATTGGTGGAACACAGGCCAGGCAGGACAGGATTTCCTCATGTTTTAGTACACTCTAGTGGCACGCTCAAAATACTGTGGAACACAGGCCAGGCAGCATCTAAAGGGAGCAGCACTGTCGATGTTTCAGGCTGAGACCCTTCGACAGGATTTCCTCGTGTTTTAGTACACTCTACTGGCACGCACAAAATGCTGGTGGAAAACAGGCCAGGCAGGACAGGATTTCCTCGTGTTTTAGTACACTCTAGTGGCACGCACAAAATGCTGGTGGAAAACAGGCCAGGCTGGACAGGATTTCCTCGTGTTTTAGTACACTCTAGTGACACGCACAAAATGCTGGTGGAAAACAGGCCAGGCAGTATCTATAGGGAGAAGCACTGTCGACGTTTCAGGCTGAGACCCTTTGTCAGGATTTCCTCGTGTACATTCTAGTGGCATACACAAAATACTGGTGGAACACAAGCCAGGCAGGACAGGATTTCCACGTGTTTTAGAACCCTCTAGCGGCACGCACAAAATACTGGTAGAACACAGGCCAGGCAGGACAGGATTTCCTCGTGTTTTAGTACACTCTAGTGGCACGCACAAAATGCTGGTGGAACACAGGCCAGGCGGGACAGGATTTCCGCGTGTTTTAGTGCAGTCTAGTGGCACACACAAAATACTGGTGGAACACAGGCCAGGCAGGACAGGATTTCCTCGTGTTTTTGTACACTCTAGTGGCACGCACAAAATACTGGTGGAGCACATGCCAGGCAGCATCTAGAGGGAGAAGCACTGTCGACTTTTCAGGGTGAGACCGTTCGACAGGATTTCCTCGTGTTTTAGTACACTCTAGTGGCACGCACAAAATGCTTGTGGAACACAGGCCAGGCAGGATAGGATTTCCGCGTGTTTTAGTACACTCCAGTGGCACGCACAAAATACTGGTAGAACACAGGCCAGGCAGGACAGGATTTCCTCGTGTTTTAGTACAATCTAGTGGCACGCACAAAGTGCTGGTGGAACACAGGCGAGGCAGGATAGGATTTCCATGTGTTAAAGTACACTGTAGTGGCACGCACAAAATACTGGTAGAACACAGGCCAGGCAGGACAGGATTTCCTTTTGTTTTAGTACACTCTAGTGGCACGCACAAAATGCTGGTGGAAAACAGTCCAGTCAGAACAGGATTTCCTTGTGTTTTAGTACACTCTAGTGGCACGCACAAAATGCTGGTGGAACACAGGCCAGGCTGGACAGGATTTCCTCGTGTTTTAGTACACTCTAGTGGTACACACAAAATAGTGGTGGAACACAGGCCAGGCAGTACAGGATTTCCTCGTGTTTTTGTACACTCTAATGGCACGCACAAAATTCTGTGGAACACAGGCCAAGCAGCATCTATAGGAAGAAGCACTGTCGACGTTTCAGGCTGAGACCTTTCGACAAAATTTCCTCATGCTTTAGTACACTCTAGTGGCACGCACAAATTGCTTGTGGAGCACAGGCCAGGCAGCATGTATAGGGGGAAGCACTGTCGACGTTTCAGGCTGAGACCCTTTGTCAGGATTTCCTCGTGTACATTCTAGTGGCACGCACAAAATACTGGTGGAACACAGGCCAGGCAGGACAGGATTTCCTCGTGTTTTAGTACACTCTAGTGGCACGCACAAAATGCTGGTGGAACACAGGCGAGGCAGGACAGGATTTCCACGTGTTTTAGTACACTGTAGTGGCAGGCACAAAATACTGTGGAACACAGGCCAGTCAGGACAGGATTTCCTCGTGTTTTAGTACACTCTAGTGGCACGCACAAAATGCTGGTGGAACACAGGCCAGGCTGGACAGGATTACCTCGTGTTTTAGTACACTCTAGTGGCACTCACAGAATGCTGGTGGAACACAGGCCAGGCAGTATCTATAGGGGGAAGCACTGTCGAGGTTTCAGGCTGAGACCCTTCGACAGGATTTCCTCATGTTTTAGTACACTCTAGTGGCACACACAAATTGCTTGTGGAACACAGGCCAGGCAGGACAGGATTTCCGCGTGTTTTAGTACACTATAGTGGCACACACAAAATACTGGTGGAGCACAGGCCAGGCAGCATCTATAGGGAGCAGCAATGTCGAGGTTTCAGGCTGAGACCCTTCGACAGGATTTCCTCATGTTTTAGTACACTCTAGTGGCACACACAAATTGCTTGTGGAACACAGGCCAGGCAGGACAGGATTTCCGCGTGTTTTAGTACACTCTAGTGGCACGCACAAAATATTGGTGGAACACAGGCCAGGCAGGACAGGATTTCCTCATGTTTTAGTACACTCTAGTGGCACGCTCAAAATACTGTGGAACACAGGCCAGGCAGCATCTAAAGGGAGCAGCACTGTCGATGTTTCAGGCTGAGACCCTTCGACAGGATTTCCTCGTGTTTTAGTACACTCTACTGGCACGCACAAAATGCTGGTGGAAAACAGGCCAGGCAGGACAGGATTTCCTCGTGTTTTAGAACACTCTAGTGGCACGCACAAAATACTGGTGGAACACAGGCCAGGCAGGACAGGATTTCCTCGTGTTTTAGTACACTCTAGTGGCACGCACAAAATACTGTGGAACACAGGCCAGGCAGCATCTACAGGGAGAAGCACTGTCGACGTTTCAGGCTGAGAACTTTCGACAAAATTTCCTCGTGCTTTAGTACACTCTAGTGGCACGCACAAAATACTGGTGGAACACAGGCCAGGCAGAACAGGATTTCCTCGTGTTTTTGTACACTCTAATTCCACCCACAAAATGCTGTGGAACACAGGCCAAGCAGCATCTATAGGGAGAAGCATTGTCGACGTTTCAGGCTGAGACCTTTCGACAAAATTTCCTCGTGCTTTAGTACACTCTAGTGGCACGCACAAATTGCTTGTGGAGCACAGGCCAGGCAGCATCTAGAGGGAGAAGCACTGTCGACGTTTCAGGCTGAGACCCTTCGACAGAATTTCCTCGTCTTTTAGTACACTCTAGTGGCACGCACAAAATACTGGTGGAACACAGGCCAGGCAGGACAGGATTTCCTCATGTTTTCGTACACTCTAGTGGCACGCTCAAAATACTTTGGAACACAGGCCAGGCAGCATCTAAAGGGAGCAGCACTGTCGATGTTTCAGGCTGAGACCCTTCGACAGGATTTCCTCGTGTTTTAGTACACTCTACTGACACGCACAAAATGCTGGTGGAAAACAGGCCAGTCAGGACAGGATTTCCTCGTGTTTTAGTACACTCTAGTGGCACGCACAAAATGCTGGTGGAACACAGGCCAGGCTGGACAGGATTACCTCGTGTTTTAGTACACTCTAGTGGCACTCACAGAATGCTGGTGGAACACAGGCCAGGCAGTATCTATAGGGGGAAGCACTGTCGAGGTTTCAGGCTGAGACCCTTCGACAGGATTTCCTCATGTTTTAGTACACTCTAGTGGCACACACAAATTGCTTGTGGAACACAGGCCAGGCAGGACAGGATTTCCGCGTGTTTTAGTACACTCTAGTGGCACGCACAAAATATTGGTGGAACACAGGCCAGGCAGGACAGGATTTCCTCATGTTTTAGTACACTCTAGTGGCACGCTCAAAATACTGTGGAACACAGGCCAGGCAGCATCTAAAGGGAGCAGCACTGTCGATGTTTCAGGCTGAGACCCTTCGACAGGATTTCCTCGTGTTTTAGTACACTCTACTGGCACGCACAAAATGCTGGTGGAAAACAGGCCAGGCAGGACAGGATTTCCTCGTGTTTTAGTACACTCTAGTGGCACGCACAAAATGCTGGTGGAAAACAGGCCAGGCTGGACAGGATTTCCTCGTGTTTTAGTACACTCTAGTGACACGCACAAAATGCTGGTGGAAAACAGGCCAGGCTGGACAGGATTTCCTCGTGTTTTAGTACACTCTAGTGGCACGCACAAAATACTGTGGAACACAGGCCAGGCAGCATCTATAGGGAGAAGCACTGTCGACGTTTCAGGCTGAGACCTTTCGACAAAATTTCCTCGTGCTTTAGTACACTCTAGTGGCACGCACAAAATACTGGTGGAACACAGGCCAGGCAGGACAGGATTTCCTCGTGTTTTTGTACACTCTAATTCCACGCACAAAATGCTGTGGAACACAGGACAAGCAGCGTCTATAGGGAGAAGCACTGTCGTCGTTTCAGGCTGAGACCTTTCGACAAAATTTCCTCGTGCTTTAGTACACTCTAGTGGCACGCACAAATTGCTTGTGGAGCACAGGCGAGGCAGCATCTAGAGGGAGAAGCACTGTCGACGTTTCAGTCTGAGACCCTTCGACAGGATTTCCTCGTGTTTTAGTACACTCTAGTGGCACGCACAAAATATTGGTGGAACACAGGCCAGGCAGGTCAGGATTTCCTCATGTTTTAGTACACTCTAGTGGCACGCACAAAATGCTGGTGGAAAACAGGCCAGGCTGGACAGGATTTCCTCGTGTTTTAGTACACTCTAGTGACTCGCACAAATTGCTTGTGGAACACAGGCCAGGCAGGACAGGATTTCCTCGTGTTTTAGTACACTCCAGTGCAACGCACAAAATGCTGATGGAACACAGGCCAGGCAGTATCTATAGGGAGAAGCAGTGTCGACGTTTCAGGCTGTGACCCTTTGCCAGGATTTCCTCGTGTACATTCTAGTGGCACGCACAAAATACTGGTGGAACACAGGCCAGGCAGGACAGGATTTCCTCGTGTTTTAGTACACTCTAGTGGCACGCACAAAATGCTGGTGGAAAACAGGCCAGGCTGGACAGGATTTCCTCGTGTTTTATTACACTCTAGTGGCACGCACAAATTGCTTGTGGAACACAGGCCAGGCAGGACAGGATTTCCTCCTGTTTTAGTACACTCCAGTAGCACGCACAAAATGCTGGTGGAACACAGGCCAGGCAGTATCTATAGGGAGAAGCACTGTCGACGTTTCAGGCTGAGACCCTTTGTCAGGATTTCCTCGTGTACATTCTAGTGGCATACACAAAATACTGGTGGAACACAAGCCAGGCAGGACAGGATTTCCACGTGTTTTAGAACCCTCTAGCGGCACGCACAAAATACTGGTAGAACACAGGCCAGGCAGGACAGGATTTCCTCGTGTTTTAGTACACTCTAGTGGCACGCACAAAATGCTGGTGGAACACAGGCCAGGCGGGACAGGATTTCCGCGTGTTTTAGTGCAGTCTAGTGGCACACACAAAATACTGGTGGAACACAGGCCAGGCAGGACAGGATTTCCTCGTGTTTTTGTACACTCTAGTGGCACGCACAAAATACTGGTGGAGCACATGCCAGGCAGCATCTAGAGGGAGAAGCACTGTCGACTTTTCAGGGTGAGACCGTTCGACAGGATTTCCTCGTGTTTTAGTACACTCTAGTGGCACGCACAAAATGCTTGTGGAACACAGGCCAGGCAGGATAGGATTTCCGCGTGTTTTAGTACACTCCAGTGGCACGCACAAAATACTGGTAGAACACAGGCCAGGCAGGACAGGATTTCCTCGTGTTTTAGTACAATCTAGTGGCACGCACAAAGTGCTGGTGGAACACAGGCGAGGCAGGATAGGATTTCCATGTGTTAAAGTACACTGTAGTGGCACGCACAAAATACTGGTAGAACACAGGCCAGGCAGGACAGGATTTCCTTTTGTTTTAGTACACTCTAGTGGCACGCACAAAATGCTGGTGGAAAACAGTCCAGTCAGAACAGGATTTCCTTGTGTTTTAGTACACTCTAGTGGCACGCACAAAATGCTGGTGGAACACAGGCCAGGCTGGACAGGATTTCCTCGTGTTTTAGTACACTCTAGTGGTACACACAAAATAGTGGTGGAACACAGGCCAGGCAGTACAGGATTTCCTCGTGTTTTTGTACACTCTAATGGCACGCACAAAATTCTGTGGAACACAGGCCAAGCAGCATCTATAGGAAGAAGCACTGTCGACGTTTCAGGCTGAGACCTTTCGACAAAATTTCCTCATGCTTTAGTACACTCTAGTGGCACGCACAAATTGCTTGTGGAGCACAGGCCAGGCAGCATGTATAGGGGGAAGCACTGTCGACGTTTCAGGCTGAGACCCTTTGTCAGGATTTCCTCGTGTACATTCTAGTGGCACGCACAAAATACTGGTGGAACACAAGCCAGGCAGGACAGGATTTCCACGTGTTTTAGATCCCTCTAGTGGCACGCACAAAATACTGGTAGAACACAGGCCAGGCAGGACAGGATTTTCTCGTATATAAGTACACTCTAGTGGCACGCACAAAATGCTGGTGGAAAACAGGCCAGGCTGGACAGGATTTCCTCGTGTTTTAGTACACTCTAGTGGCACGCACAAATTGCTTGTGGAACACAGGCCAGGCAGGACAGGATTTCCTCGTGTTTTAGTACACTCCAGTGGCACGCACAAAATGCTGGTGGAACACAGGCCAGGCAGTATCTATAGGGAGAAGCAGTGTCGACGTTTCAGGCTGAGACCCTTTGTCAGGATTTCCTCGTGTACATTCTAGTGGCACGCACAAAATACTAGTGGAACACAAGCCAGGCAGGACAGGATTTCCACGTGTTTTAGAACCCTCTAGAGGCACGCACAGAATACTGGTAGAACACAGGCCAGGCAGGACAGGATTTCCTCGTGTTTTAGTACACTCTAGTGGCACGCACAAATTGCTTGTGGAGCACAGGCCAGGCAGCATGTATAGGGGGAAGCACTGTCGACGTTTCAGGCTGAGACCCTTTGTCAGGATTTCCTCGTGTACATTCTAGTGGCACGCACAAAATACTGGTGGAACACAAGCCAGGCAGGACAGGATTTCCACGTGTTTTAGATCCCTCTAGTGGCACGCACAAAATACTGGTAGAACACAGGCCAGGCAGGACAGGATTTTCTCGTATATAAGTACACTCTAGTGGCACGCACAAAATGCTGGTGGAAAACAGGCCAGGCTGGACAGGATTTCCTCGTGTTTTAGTACACTCTAGTGGCACGCACAAATTGCTTGTGGAACACAGGCCAGGCAGGACAGGATTTCCTCGTGTTTTAGTACACTCCAGTGGCACGCACAAAATGCTGGTGGAACACAGGCCAGGCAGTATCTATAGGGAGAAGCAGTGTCGACGTTTCAGGCTGAGACCCTTTGTCAGGATTTCCTCGTGTACATTCTAGTGGCACGCACAAAATACTAGTGGAACACAAGCCAGGCAGGACAGGATTTCCACGTGTTTTAGAACCCTCTAGAGGCACGCACAGAATACTGGTAGAACACAGGCCAGGCAGGACAGGATTTCCTCGTGTTTTAGTACACTCTAGTGGCACGCACAAAATGCTGGTGGAACACAGGCGAGGCAGGACAGGATTTCCTCGTGTTTTAGTACACTCTAGTGGCACGCACAAAATGCTGGTGGAACACAGGCGAGGCAGGACAGGATTTCCTCGTGTTTTAGTACACTCTAGTGGCACGCACAAAATACTGTGGAACACAGGCCAGGCAGCATCTATAGGGAGAAGCACTGTCGACGTTTCAGGCTGAGACCTTTCGACAAAATTTCCTCGTGCTTTAGCACACTCTAGTGGCACTCACAAAATACTGGTGGAACAGAGGCCAAGCAGGACAGGATTTCCTCGTGTTTTTGTACACTCTAATTCCACGCACAAAATGCTGTGGAACACAGGCCAAGCAGCATCTAGAGGGAGAAGCACTGTCGACGTTTCAGGCTGAGACCCTTCGACAGGATTTCCTCGTGTTTTAGTACACTCTAGTGGGACGCACAAAATGCTGGTGGAAAACAGGCCAGGCTGGACAGGATTTCCTCGTGTTTTAGTACACTTTAGTGGCACGCACAAATTGGTTGTGGAACACAGGCCAGGCAGGACAGGATTTCCTCGTGTTTTAGTACACTCCAGTGGCACGCACAAAATGCTGGTGGAACACAGGCCAGGCAGGTCAGGATTTCCGTGTGTTTTAGTACACTCTAGTGGCACACACAAAATACTGGTGGAACACAGGCCAGGCAGAACAGGATTTCCTCGTGTTTTTGTACACTCTAGTGGCACGCACAAAATACTGGTGGAACACAGGCCAGGCAGGTCAGGATTTCCTCGTGTTTTAGTACACTCTAGTGGCACGCACAAAATACTGTGGAACACAGGCCAGGCAGCATCTATAGGGTGAAGCACTGTCGACGTTTCAGGCTGAGACCTTTCGACAAAATTTCCTTGTGCTTTAGTACACTCTAGTGGCACGCACAAAATACTGTTGGAACACAGGCCAGGCAGGACAGGATTTCCTCGTGTTTTTGTACACTCTAGTGGCACGCACAAAATACTGGTGGAACACAGGCCAGGCAGGACAGGATTTCCTCATGTATTAGTTCACTCTAGTGGCACGCTCAAGATACTGTGGAACACAGGCCAGGCAGCATCTACAGGGAGCAGCACTGTCGATGTTTCAGGCTGAGACCCTTCGACAGGATTTCCTCGTGTTTTAGTACACTCTACTGGCACGCACAAAATGCTGGTGGAAAACAGGCCAGTCAGGACAGGATTTACTCGTGTTTTAGTACACTCTAGTGGCACGCACAGAATGCTGGTTGAACACAGGCCAGGCAGTATCTATAGGGGGAAGCACTGTCGACGTTTCAGGCTGAGACCCTTCGACAGGATTTCCTCATGTTTTAGTACACTCTAGTGGCACGCACAAATTGCTTGTGGTACACAGGCCAGGCAGAACAGGATTTCCTCGTGTTTTAGTACACTGTAGTGGCACGCAGAAAATACTGGTAGAACACAGGCCAGGCAGGACAGGATTTCCGCGTGTTTTATTACACTCTAGTAGCACACGCAAAATAGTGTTGGAACACAGGCCAGGCAGGACAGGATTTCCTCGAGTTTTTGTACACTCTAGTGGCACGCACATAATACTGGTGGAACACAGGCCAGGCAGGACAGGATTTCCTCGTGTTTTTGTACACTCTAATGGCACGCACAAAATACTGTGGAACACAGGCCAAGCAGCATCTATAGGGAGAAGCACTGTCGACGTTTCAGGCTGAGACCTTTCGACAAAATTTCCTCGTGCTTTAGTACACTCTAGTGGCACGCACAAATTGCTTGTGGAGCACAGGCCAGGCAGCATGTATAGGGAGAAGCACTGTCGAAGTTTCAGGCTGAGACCCTTTGTCTGGATTTCCTCGTGTACATTCTAGTGGCACGCACAAAATACTGGTGGAACACAGGCCAGGCAGGACAGGATTTCCTCGTGTTTTAGATCCCTCTAGTGGCACGCACAAAATACTGGTAGAACACAGGCCAGGCAGGACAGGATTTCCTCGTGTTTTAGTACACTCTAGTGGGACGCACAAAATGCTGGTGGAAAACAGGCCAGGCTGGACAGGATTTCCTCATGTTTTAGTACACTCTAGTGGCACGCACAAATTGCTTGTGGAACACAGGCCAGGCAGGACAGGATTTCCTCTTGTTTTAGTACACTCCAGTGGCACGCACAAAATGCTGGTGGAACACAGGCCAGGCAGTATCTATAGGGAGAAGCAGTGTCGACGTTTCAGTCAGAGACCCTTTGTCGGATTTCCTCGTGTACATTCTAGTGGCACGCACAAAATACTGGTGGAACACAAGCCAGGCAGGACAGGATTTCCACATGTTTTAGTACACTGTAGTGGCACGCACAAAATACTGGTAGAACACAGGCCAGGTAGGACAGGATTTCCTCGTGTTTTTGTACACTCTAGTGGCACGCACAAAATACTGGTGGAACACAGGCCAGGCAGGTCAGGATTTCCTCGTGTTTTAGTACACTCTAGTGGCACGCACAAATTGCTTGTGGAGCACATGCCAGGCAGGACAGGATTTCCTCGTGTTTTAGTACACTCTAGAGGCATGCACAAAATACTGTGGAACACAGGCCAGGCGGCATCTATAGGGAGAAGCACAGTCGACATTTCAGGCTGAGACCTTTCGACAAAATTTCCTCGTGCTTTAGTACACTCGAGTGGCATGCACAAATTGCTTGTGGAGCACATGCCAGGCAGCATCTAGAGGGAGAAGCACTGTCGACTTTTCAGGGTGAGACCGTTCGACAGGATTTCCTCGTGTTTTAGTACACTCTAGTGGCACGCACAAAATGCTTGTGGAACACAGGCCAGGCAGGATAGGATTTCCGCGTGTTTTAGTACACTCCAGTGGCACGCACAAAATACTGGTAGAACACAGGCCAGGCAGGACAGGATTTCCTCGTGTTTTAGTACAATCTAGTGGCACGCACAAAGTGCTGGTGGAACACAGGCGAGGCAGGATAGGATTTCCATGTGTTAAAGTACACTGTAGTGGCACGCACAAAATACTGGTAGAACACAGGCCAGGCAGGACAGGATTTCCTTTTGTTTTAGTACACTCTATTGGCACGCACAAAATGCTGGTGGAAAACAGTCCAGTCAGAACAGGATTTCCTCGTGTTTTAGTACACTCTAGTGGCACGCACAAAATGCTGGTGGAACACAGGCCAGGCTGGACAGGATTTCCTCGTGTTTTAGTACACTCTAGTGGTACACACAAAATAGTGGTGGAACACAGGCCAGGCAGTACAGGATTTCCTCGTGTTTTTGTACACTCTAATGGCACGCACAAAATTCTGTGGAACACAGGCCAAGCAGCATCTATAGGGAGAAGCACTGTCGACGTTTCAGGCTGAGACCTTTCGACAAAATTTCCTCATGCTTTAGTACACTCTAGTGGCACGCACAAATTGCTTGTGGAGCACAGGCCAGGCAGCATGTATAGGGGGAAGCACTGTCGACGTTTCAGGCTGAGACCCTTTGTCAGGATTTCCTCGTGTACATTCTAGTGGCACGCACAAAATACTGGTGGAACACAAGCCAGGCAGGACAGGATTTCCACGTGTTTTAGATCCCTCTAGTGGCACGCACAAAATACTGGTAGAACACAGGCCAGGCAGGACAGGATTTTCTCGTATATAAGTACACTCTAGTGGCACGCACAAAATGCTGGTGGAAAACAGGCCAGGCTGGACAGGATTTCCTCGTGTTTTAGTACACTCTAGTGGCACGCACAAATTGCTTGTGGAACACAGGCCAGGCAGGACAGGATTTCCTCGTGTTTTAGTACACTCCAGTGGCACGCACAAAATGCTGGTGGAACACAGGCCAGGCAGTATCTATAGGGAGAAGCAGTGTCGACGTTTCAGGCTGAGACCCTTTGTCAGGATTTCCTCGTGTACATTCTAGTGGCACGCACAAAATACTAGTGGAACACAAGCCAGGCAGGACAGGATTTCCACGTGTTTTAGAACCCTCTAGAGGCACGCACAGAATACTGGTAGAACACAGGCCAGGCAGGACAGGATTTCCTCGTGTTTTAGTACACTCTAGTGGCACGCACAAAATGCTGGTGGAACACAGGCGAGGCAGGACAGGATTTCCTCGTGTTTTAGTACACTCTAGTGGCACGCACAAAATGCTGGTGGAACACAGGCGAGGCAGGACAGGATTTCCTCGTGTTTTAGTACACTCTAGTGGCACGCACAAAATACTGTGGAACACAGGCCAGGCAGCATCTATAGGGAGAAGCACTGTCGACGTTTCAGGCTGAGACCTTTCGACAAAATTTCCTCGTGCTTTAGCACACTCTAGTGGCACTCACAAAATACTGGTGGAACAGAGGCCAAGCAGGACAGGATTTCCTCGTGTTTTTGTACACTCTAATTCCACGCACAAAATGCTGTGGAACACAGGCCAAGCAGCATCTAGAGGGAGAAGCACTGTCGACGTTTCAGGCTGAGACCCTTCGACAGGATTTCCTCGTGTTTTAGTACACTCTAGTGGGACGCACAAAATGCTGGTGGAAAACAGGCCAGGCTGGACAGGATTTCCTCGTGTTTTAGTACACTTTAGTGGCACGCACAAATTGGTTGTGGAACACAGGCCAGGCAGGACAGGATTTCCTCGTGTTTTAGTACACTCCAGTGGCACGCACAAAATGCTGGTGGAACACAGGCCAGGCAGGTCAGGATTTCCGTGTGTTTTAGTACACTCTAGTGGCACACACAAAATACTGGTGGAACACAGGCCAGGCAGAACAGGATTTCCTCGTGTTTTTGTACACTCTAGTGGCACGCACAAAATACTGGTGGAACACAGGCCAGGCAGGTCAGGATTTCCTCGTGTTTTAGTACACTCTAGTGGCACGCACAAAATACTGTGGAACACAGGCCAGGCAGCATCTATAGGGTGAAGCACTGTCGACGTTTCAGGCTGAGACCTTTCGACAAAATTTCCTTGTGCTTTAGTACACTCTAGTGGCACGCACAAAATACTGTTGGAACACAGGCCAGGCAGGACAGGATTTCCTCGTGTTTTTGTACACTCTAGTGGCACGCACAAAATACTGGTGGAACACAGGCCAGGCAGGACAGGATTTCCTCATGTATTAGTTCACTCTAGTGGCACGCTCAAGATACTGTGGAACACAGGCCAGGCAGCATCTACAGGGAGCAGCACTGTCGATGTTTCAGGCTGAGACCCTTCGACAGGATTTCCTCGTGTTTTAGTACACTCTACTGGCACGCACAAAATGCTGGTGGAAAACAGGCCAGTCAGGACAGGATTTACTCGTGTTTTAGTACACTCTAGTGGCACGCACAGAATGCTGGTTGAACACAGGCCAGGCAGTATCTATAGGGGGAAGCACTGTCGACGTTTCAGGCTGAGACCCTTCGACAGGATTTCCTCATGTTTTAGTACACTCTAGTGGCACGCACAAATTGCTTGTGGTACACAGGCCAGGCAGAACAGGATTTCCTCGTGTTTTAGTACACTGTAGTGGCACGCAGAAAATACTGGTAGAACACAGGCCAGGCAGGACAGGATTTCCGCGTGTTTTATTACACTCTAGTAGCACACGCAAAATAGTGTTGGAACACAGGCCAGGCAGGACAGGATTTCCTCGAGTTTTTGTACACTCTAGTGGCACGCACATAATACTGGTGGAACACAGGCCAGGCAGGACAGGATTTCCTCGTGTTTTTGTACACTCTAATGGCACGCACAAAATACTGTGGAACACAGGCCAAGCAGCATCTATAGGGAGAAGCACTGTCGACGTTTCAGGCTGAGACCTTTCGACAAAATTTCCTCGTGCTTTAGTACACTCTAGTGGCACGCACAAATTGCTTGTGGAGCACAGGCCAGGCAGCATGTATAGGGAGAAGCACTGTCGAAGTTTCAGGCTGAGACCCTTTGTCTGGATTTCCTCGTGTACATTCTAGTGGCACGCACAAAATACTGGTGGAACACAGGCCAGGCAGGACAGGATTTCCTCGTGTTTTAGATCCCTCTAGTGGCACGCACAAAATACTGGTAGAACACAGGCCAGGCAGGACAGGATTTCCTCGTGTTTTAGTACACTCTAGTGGGACGCACAAAATGCTGGTGGAAAACAGGCCAGGCTGGACAGGATTTCCTCATGTTTTAGTACACTCTAGTGGCACGCACAAATTGCTTGTGGAACACAGGCCAGGCAGGACAGGATTTCCTCGTGTTTTAGTACACTCCAGTGGCACGCACAAAATGCTGGTGGAACACAGGCCAGGCAGTATCTATAGGGAGAAGCAGTGTCGACGTTTCAGGCTGAGACCCTTTGTCAGGATTTCCTCGTGTACATTCTAGTGGCACGCACAAAATACTAGTGGAACACAAGCCAGGCAGGACAGGATTTCCACGTGTTTTAGAACCCTCTAGAGGCACGCACAGAATACTGGTAGAACACAGGCCAGGCAGGACAGGATTTCCTCGTGTTTTAGTACACTCTAGTGGCACGCACAAAATGCTGGTGGAACACAGGCGAGGCAGGACAGGATTTCCTCGTGTTTTAGTACACTCTAGTGGCACGCACAAAATGCTGGTGGAACACAGGCGAGGCAGGACAGGATTTCCTCGTGTTTTAGTACACTCTAGTGGCACGCACAAAATACTGTGGAACACAGGCCAGGCAGCATCTATAGGGAGAAGCACTGTCGACGTTTCAGGCTGAGACCTTTCGACAAAATTTCCTCGTGCTTTAGCACACTCTAGTGGCACTCACAAAATACTGGTGGAACAGAGGCCAAGCAGGACAGGATTTCCTCGTGTTTTTGTACACTCTAATTCCACGCACAAAATGCTGTGGAACACAGGCCAAGCAGCATCTAGAGGGAGAAGCACTGTCGACGTTTCAGGCTGAGACCCTTCGACAGGATTTCCTCGTGTTTTAGTACACTCTAGTGGGACGCACAAAATGCTGGTGGAAAACAGGCCAGGCTGGACAGGATTTCCTCGTGTTTTAGTACACTTTAGTGGCACGCACAAATTGGTTGTGGAACACAGGCCAGGCAGGACAGGATTTCCTCGTGTTTTAGTACACTCCAGTGGCACGCAGAAAATACTGGTAGAACACAGGCCAGGCAGGACAGGATTTCCGTGTGTTTTATTACACTCTAGTAGCACACGCAAAATAGTGTTGGAACACAGGCCAGGCAGGACAGGATTTCCTCGAGTTTTTGTACACTCTAGTGGCACGCACATAATACTGGTGGAACACAGGCCAGGCAGGACAGGATTTCCTCGTGTTTTTGTACACTCTAATGGCACGCACAAAATACTGTGGAACACAGGCCAAGCAGCATCTATAGGGAGAAGCACTGTCGACGTTTCAGGCTGAGACCTTTCGACAAAATTTCCTCGTGCTTTAGTACACTCTAGTGGCACGCACAAATTGCTTGTGGAGCACAGGCCAGGCAGCATGTATAGGGAGAAGCACTGTCGAAGTTTCAGGCTGAGACCCTTTGTCTGGATTTCCTCGTGTACATTCTAGTGGCACGCACAAAATACTGGTGGAACACAGGCCAGGCAGGACAGGATTTCCTCGTGTTTTAGATCCCTCTAGTGGCACGCACAAAATACTGGTAGAACACAGGCCAGGCAGGACAGGATTTCCTCGTGTTTTAGTACACTCTAGTGGGACGCACAAAATGCTGGTGGAAAACAGGCCAGGCTGGACAGGATTTCCTCATGTTTTAGTACACTCTAGTGGCACGCACAAATTGCTTGTGGAACACAGGCCAGGCAGGACAGGATTTCCTCGTGTTTTAGTACACTCCAGTGGCACGCACAAAATGCTGGTGGAACACAGGCCAGGCAGTATCTATAGGGAGAAGCAGTGTCGACGTTTCAGGCTGAGACCCTTTGTCAGGATTTCCTCGTGTACATTCTAGTGGCACGCACAAAATACTAGTGGAACACAAGCCAGGCAGGACAGGATTTCCACGTGTTTTAGAACCCTCTAGAGGCACGCACAGAATACTGGTAGAACACAGGCCAGGCAGGACAGGATTTCCTCGTGTTTTAGTACACTCTAGTGGCACGCACAAAATGCTGGTGGAACACAGGCGAGGCAGGACAGGATTTCCTCGTGTTTTAGTACACTCTAGTGGCACGCACAAAATGCTGGTGGAACACAGGCGAGGCAGGACAGGATTTCCTCGTGTTTTAGTACACTCTAGTGGCACGCACAAAATACTGTGGAACACAGGCCAGGCAGCATCTATAGGGAGAAGCACTGTCGACGTTTCAGGCTGAGACCTTTCGACAAAATTTCCTCGTGCTTTAGCACACTCTAGTGGCACTCACAAAATACTGGTGGAACAGAGGCCAAGCAGGACAGGATTTCCTCGTGTTTTTGTACACTCTAATTCCACGCACAAAATGCTGTGGAACACAGGCCAAGCAGCATCTAGAGGGAGAAGCACTGTCGACGTTTCAGGCTGAGACCCTTCGACAGGATTTCCTCGTGTTTTAGTACACTCTAGTGGGACGCACAAAATGCTGGTGGAAAACAGGCCAGGCTGGACAGGATTTCCTCGTGTTTTAGTACACTTTAGTGGCACGCACAAATTGGTTGTGGAACACAGGCCAGGCAGGACAGGATTTCCTCGTGTTTTAGTACACTCCAGTGGCACGCACAAAATGCTGGTGGAACACAGGCCAGGCAGGTCAGGATTTCCGTGTGTTTTAGTACACTCTAGTGGCACACACAAAATACTGGTGGAACACAGGCCAGGCAGAACAGGATTTCCTCGTGTTTTTGTACACTCTAGTGGCACGCACAAAATACTGGTGGAACACAGGCCAGGCAGGTCAGGATTTCCTCGTGTTTTAGTACACTCTAGTGGCACGCACAAAATACTGTGGAACACAGGCCAGGCAGCATCTATAGGGTGAAGCACTGTCGACGTTTCAGGCTGAGACCTTTCGACAAAATTTCCTTGTGCTTTAGTACACTCTAGTGGCACGCACAAAATACTGTTGGAACACAGGCCAGGCAGGACAGGATTTCCTCGTGTTTTTGTACACTCTAGTGGCACGCACAAAATACTGGTGGAACACAGGCCAGGCAGGACAGGATTTCCTCATGTATTAGTTCACTCTAGTGGCACGCTCAAGATACTGTGGAACACAGGCCAGGCAGCATCTACAGGGAGCAGCACTGTCGATGTTTCAGGCTGAGACCCTTCGACAGGATTTCCTCGTGTTTTAGTACACTCTACTGGCACGCACAAAATGCTGGTGGAAAACAGGCCAGTCAGGACAGGATTTACTCGTGTTTTAGTACACTCTAGTGGCACGCACAGAATGCTGGTTGAACACAGGCCAGGCAGTATCTATAGGGGGAAGCACTGTCGACGTTTCAGGCTGAGACCCTTCGACAGGATTTCCTCATGTTTTAGTACACTCTAGTGGCACGCACAAATTGCTTGTGGTACACAGGCCAGGCAGAACAGGATTTCCTCGTGTTTTAGTACACTGTAGTGGCACGCAGAAAATACTGGTAGAACACAGGCCAGGCAGGACAGGATTTCCGCGTGTTTTATTACACTCTAGTAGCACACGCAAAATAGTGTTGGAACACAGGCCAGGCAGGACAGGATTTCCTCGAGTTTTTGTACACTCTAGTGGCACGCACATAATACTGGTGGAACACAGGCCAGGCAGGACAGGATTTCCTCGTGTTTTTGTACACTCTAATGGCACGCACAAAATACTGTGGAACACAGGCCAAGCAGCATCTATAGGGAGAAGCACTGTCGACGTTTCAGGCTGAGACCTTTCGACAAAATTTCCTCGTGCTTTAGTACACTCTAGTGGCACGCACAAATTGCTTGTGGAGCACAGGCCAGGCAGCATGTATAGGGAGAAGCACTGTCGAAGTTTCAGGCTGAGACCCTTTGTCTGGATTTCCTCGTGTACATTCTAGTGGCACGCACAAAATACTGGTGGAACACAGGCCAGGCAGGACAGGATTTCCTCGTGTTTTAGATCCCTCTAGTGGCACGCACAAAATACTGGTAGAACACAGGCCAGGCAGGACAGGATTTCCTCGTGTTTTAGTACACTCTAGTGGGACGCACAAAATGCTGGTGGAAAACAGGCCAGGCTGGACAGGATTTCCTCATGTTTTAGTACACTCTAGTGGCACGCACAAATTGCTTGTGGAACACAGGCCAGGCAGGACAGGATTTCCTCTTGTTTTAGTACACTCCAGTGGCACGCACAAAATGCTGGTGGAACACAGGCCAGGCAGTATCTATAGGGAGAAGCAGTGTCGACGTTTCAGTCAGAGACCCTTTGTCGGATTTCCTCGTGTACATTCTAGTGGCACGCACAAAATACTGGTGGAACACAAGCCAGGCAGGACAGGATTTCCACGTGTTTTAGTACACTGTAGTGGCACGCACAAAATACTGGTAGAACACAGGCCAGGTAGGACAGGATTTCCTCGTGTTTTTGTACACTCTAGTGGCACGCACAAATTGCTTGTGGAGCACATGCCAGGCAGGACAGGATTTCCTCGTGTTTTAGTACACTCTAGAGGCATGCACAAAATACTGTGGAACACAGGCCAGGCGGCATCTATAGGGAGAAGCACAGTCGACATTTCAGGCTGAGACCCTTCGACAGAATTTCCTAGTGCTTTAGTAGATTCTAGTGGCACACACAAAGTACTGGTGGAACACAGGCCAGGCAGGATAGGATTTCCATCTGTTTTAGTACACTCTAGTGGCACGCATAAAATACTGGTAGAACACAGGCCAGGCAGGACAGGATTTCCTCGTGTTTTAGTACACTCTAGTGGCACGCACAAAATGGTGGTGAACACAGGCCAGGCAGCATCTAAAGGGAGCAGCACTGTTGACGTTTCAGGCTGAGACCCTTCGCCAGGATTTCCTCATGTTTTTGTACACTCTAGTGGCACGCACAAAATGCTTGTGGAAAACAGGCCAGTCAGGACAGGATTTCCTCGTGTTTTAGTACACTCTAGTGGCACGGACAAAATGCTGGTGGAACACAGGCCAGGCTGGACAGGATTACCTCGTGTTTTAGTACACTCTAGTGGCACGCACAGAATGCTGGTGGAACACAGGCCAGGCAGCATGTATAGGGAGAAGCAGTGTCGACGTTTCAGGCTGAGACCCTTTGTCAGGATTTCCTCGTGTACATGCTAGTGGCACGCACAAAATACTGGTGGAACACAAGCCAGGCAGGACAGGATTTCCACGTGTTTTAGATCCCTCTAGTGGCACGCACAAAATACTGGTAGAACACAGGCCAGGCAGGACAGGATTTTCTCGTGTATAAGTACACTCTAGTGGCACGCACAAAATGCTGGTGGAAAACAGGCCAGGCTGGACAGGATTTCCTCGTGTTTTAGTACACTCTAGTGGCACGCACAAATTGCTTGTGGAACACAGGCCAGGCAGGACAGGATTTCCTCGTGTTTTAGTACACTCCAGTGGCACGCACAAAATGCTGGTGGAACACAGGCCAGGCAGTATCTATAGGGAGAAGCAGTGTCGACGTTTCAGGCTGAGACCTTTTGTCAGGATTTCCTCGTGTACATTCTAGTGGCACGCACAAAATACTCGTGGAACACAAGCCAGGCAGGACAGGATTTCCACGTGTTTTAGAACCCTCTAGCGGCACGCACAAAATACTGGTAGAACACAGGCCAGGCAGGACAGGATTTCCTCGTGTTTTAGTACACTCTAGAGGCACGCACAAAATGCTGGTGGAACACAGGCGAGGCAGGACAGGATTTCCTCGTGTTTTAGTACACTCTAGTGGCACGCACAAATTGCTTGTGGAATACAGGCCAGGCAGGACAGGATTTCGTCGTGTTTTAGTACACTGCAGTGGCACGCACAAAATGCTGGTAGAACACAGGCCAGGCAGTATCTATAGGGAGAAGCAGTGTCGACGTTTCAGGCTGAGACCCTTTGTCAGGATTTCCTCGTGTACATTCTAGTGGCACGCACAAAATACTGTTGGAACACAAGCCAGGCAGGACAGGATTTCCACGTGTTTTAGAACCCTCTAGTGGCACGCACAAAATACTGGTAGAAAACAGGCCAGTCAGGACAGGATTTCCTCGTGTTTTAGTACACTCTAGTGGCACGCACAAAATTCTGGTAGAACACAGGCCAGGCAGGACAGGATTTCTGCGTGTTTTAGTACACTCTAGTGGCACACACAAAATACTGGTGGTACACAGTCCAGGCAGGACAGGAGTTCCTCGTGTTTTTGTACACACTAGTGGCACGCACAAGATACTGGTGGAACACAGGCCAGGCAGGACAGGATTTCCTCGTGTTTTAGTACACTCTAGTTTCACGCACAAAATACTGTGGAACACAGGCCAGGCAGCATCTATAGGTAGAAGCGCTGTCGGCGTTTCAGGCTGAGACCTTTCGACAAAATTTCCTCGTCCTTTAGTACACTCTAGTGGCACGCACAAATTGCTTGTGGAGCACAGGCCAGGCATCATCTATAGGTAGAAGCGCTGTCGGCGTGTCAGTCTGAGACCCTTCGACATGATTTCCTCGTGTTTTAGTACACTCTAGTGGCACGCACAAAATGCTGGTGGAACACAGGCCAGGCAGGACAGGATTTCAACGTGTTTTAGTACACTCTAGCGGCACGCACAAAATACTGGTAGAACACAGGCCAGGCAGGACAGGATTTCCTTGTGTTTTAGTACAATCTAGTGGCACGCACAAAATGCTGGTGGAACACAGGCAAGGCAGGACAGGATTTCCTCGTGTTTTAGTACACTCTAGTAGCACGCACAAAATGCTGGTGGAACACAGGCCAGGCAGCATCTATAGGAAGCAGCCCTTTCGACATTTCAGGCTGAGACCCTTCGACAGGATTTCCTCGTGTTTTAGTACACTCTAGTGGCACGCACAAATTGCTTGTGGAACACAGGCCAGGCAGGACAGGATTTCCTCGTGTTTTAGTACACTGCAGTGGCACGCACAAAATGCTGGTGGAACACAGGCCAGGCAGGACAGGATTTCCTCGTGTTTTAGTACACTCCAGTGGCACGCACAAAATGCTGGTGGAACACAGGCCAGGCAGTATCTATAGGGAGAAGCAGTGTCGACGTTTCAGGCTGAGACCCTTTGCCAGGATTTCCTCGTGTACATTCTAGTGGCACGCACAAAATACTGGTGGAACACAAGCCAGGCAGGACAGGATTTCATCGTGTTTTAGTACACTCTAGTGGCACGCACAAAATGCTGGTGGAACATAGGCCAGTCAGGACAGGATTTCCTCGTGTTTTAGTACACTCTAGTGGCACGCACAAAATGCTGGTGGAACACAGGCCAGGCAGCATCTATAGGGAGCATCACTGTCGACGTTTCAGGCTGAGACCCTTCGACAGGATTTCCTCGTGTTTTAGTACACTCTAGTGGCATGAACAAATTGCTTGTGGAACACAGGCCAGTCAGGACAGGATTTCCTCGTGTTTTAGTACACTGCAGTGGCACGCACAAAATGCTGGTGGAACACAGGCCAGGCTGTATCTATAGGGAGAAGCAGTGTCGACGTTTCAGGGTGAGACCCTTTGTCAGGATTTCCTCGTGTACATTCTAGTGGCAGGCACAAAATTCTGGTGGAACACAAGCCAGGCAGGACAGGATTTCCACGTGTTTTAGAACCCTCTAGTGGCACGCACAAAATACTGGTAGAAAACAGGCCAGTCAGGACAGGATTTCCTCGTGTTTTAGTACACTCTAGTGGCACGCTCAAAATTCTGGTAGAACACAGGCCAGGCAGGACAGGATTTCTGCGTGTTTTAGTACACTCTAGTGGCACACACAAAATACTGGTGGTACACAGGCCAGGCAGGACAGGAGTTCCTCGTGTTTTTGTACACTCTAGTGGCACGCACAAGATACTGGTGGAACACAGGCCAGGCAGGACAGGATTTCCTTGTGTTTTAGTACTCTCTAGTTTCACGCACAAAATACTGTGGAACATAGGCCAGGCAGCATCTATAGGTAGAAGCGCTGTCGGCGTTTCAGGCTGAGACCTTTCGACAAAATTTCCTCTTGCTTTAGTACACTCTAGTGGCACGCACAAATTGCTTGTGGAGCACAGGCCAGGCAGCATTTATAGGGAGATGCACCGTAGACGTTTCAGGCTGAGACCCTTCAACAGGATTTCCTCGTGTTTTAGTACACTCTAGTGGCACGCACAAAATACTGGTGGAACACAGGCCAGGCAGGACAGGATTTCCTCGTGTTTTAATACACTCTAGAGGCATGCACAAAATACTGTGGAACACAGGCCAGGCGGCATCTATAGGGAGAAGCACAGTCGACATTTCAGGCTGAGACCCTTCGACAGAATTTCCTAGTGCTTTAGTACATTCTAGTGGCACGCACAAAGTACTGGTGGAACACAGGTCAGGCAGGATAGGATTTCCAAGTGTTTTAGTACACTCTAGTGGCACGCAGAAAATACTGGTAGAACACAGGCCAGGCAGGACAGGATTTCCTCGTGTTTTAGTAGAATCTAGTGGCACGCACAAAATGCTGGTGGAACACAGGGCAGGCAGGACAGGATTTCCTTGTGTTTTAGTACACTCTAGTGGCACGCACAAAATGGTGGTGAACACAGGCCAGGCAGCATCTAAAGGGAGCAGCACTGTTGACGTTTCAGGCTGAGACCCTTCGCCAGGATTTCCTCATGTTTTAGTACACTCTAGTGGCACGCACAAAATGCTTGTGGAAAACAGGCCAGTCAGGACAGGATTTCCTCGTGTTTTAGTACACTCTAGTGGCACGGACAAAATGCTGGTGGAACACAGGCCAGGCTGGACAGGATTACCTCGTGTTTTAGTACACTCTAGTGGCACGCACAGAATGCTGGTGGAACACAGGCCAGGCAGCATGTATAGGGAGAAGCACTGTCGACGTTTCAGGCTGAGACCCTTTGTCAGGATTTCCTCGTGTACAGGCTAGTGGCACGCACAAAATACTGGTGGAACACAAGACAGGCAGGACAGGATTTCCACGTGTTTTAGAACCCTCTAGTGGCACGCACAAAATACTGGTAGAACACAGGCCAGGCAGGACAGGATTTCCTCGTGTTTTAGTACACTCTAGTGGCACGTACAAAACGCTGGTGGAACACAGGCCAGGCAGGACAGGATTTCCTCGTGTTTTAGTACACTGTAGTGGCACACACAAAATACTGGTAGAACACAGGCCAGGCAGGGCAGGATTTCCGCGTGTTTTCGTACACTCTAGTGGCACACACAAAATACTGGTGGAACACAGGCCAGGCTGGACAGGATTTCCTCGTGTTTTTGTAGACTCTAGTGGCACGCACAAAATACTGTGGAACACAGGCCAAGCAGCATCTATAGGGAGAAGCACTGTCGAAGTTTCATGCTGAGTCCTTTCGACAAAATTTCCTCGTGCTTTAGTACACTCTATTGGCACGCACAAATTGCTTGTGGAGAACAGGCCAGGCAGCATCTAGAGGGAGAAGCACTGTCAACGTTTCAGGCTGAGACCCTTCAACAGGATTTCCTCGTGTTTTAGTACACTCTACTGGCACACACAAAATGCTGTTGGAAAACAGGCCAGTCAGGGCAGGATTTCCTCGTGTTTTAGTACACTCTAGTGGCACGCACAGAATGCTGGTGGAACACAGGCCAGGCAGTATCTATAGGGGGAAGCACTGTCGACGTTTCAGGCTGAGACCCTTCGACAGGATTTCCTCGTGTTTTAGTACACTCTAGTGGCACGCACAAATTGCTTGTGGAATACAGGCCAGGCAGGACAGGATTTCGTCGTGTTTTAGTACACTGCAGTGGCACGCACAAAATGCTGGTGGAACACAGGCCAGGCAGTATCTATAGGGAGAAGCAGTGTCGACGTTTCAGGCTGAGACCCTTTGTCAGGATTTCCTCGTGTACATTCTAGTGGCACGCACAAAATACTGTTGGAACACAAGCCAGGCAGGACAGGATTTCCACGTGTTTTAGAACCCTCTAGTGGCACGCACAAAATACTGGTAGAAAACAGGCCAGTCAGGACAGGATTTCCTCGTGTTTTAGTACACTCTAGTGGCACGCACAAAATTCTGGTAGAACACAGGCCAGGCAGGACAGGATTTCTGCGTGTTTTAGTACACTCTAGTTTCACGCACAAAATACTGTAGAACACAGGCCAGGCAGCATCTATAGGTAGAAGCGCTGTCGGCGTTTCAGGCTGAGACCTTTCGACAAAATTTCCTCGTCCTTTAGTACACTCTAGTGGCACGCACAAATTGCTTATGGAGCACAGGCCAGGCATCATCTATAGGTAGAAGCGCTGTCGGCGTTTCAGTCTGAGACCCTTCGACATGATTTCCTCGTGTTTTAGTACACTCTAGTGGCACGCACAAAATGCTGGTGGAACACAGGCCAGGCAGGACAGGATTTCAACGTGTTTTAGTACACTCTAGTGGCACGCACAAAATGCTGGTGGAACACAGGCCAGGCAGGACAGGATTTCCTCGTGTTTTAGTACACTCCAGTGGCACGCACAAAATGCTGGTGGAACACAGGCCAGGCAGTATCTATAGGGAGAAGCAGTGTCGACGTTTCAGGCTGAGACCCTTCGACAGGATTTCCTCGTGTACATTCTAGTGGCACGCACAAAATGCTGGTGGAACATAGGCCAGGCAGGACAGGATTTCCTCGTGTTTTAGTACACTCTAGTGGCACGCACAAAATGGTGGTGAACACAGGCCAGGCAGCATCTAAAGGGAGCAGCACTGTTGACGTTTCAGGCTGAGACCCTTCGCCAGGATTTCCTCATGTTTTAGTACACTCTAGTGGCACGCACAAAATGCTTGTGGAAAACAGGCCAGTCAGGACAGGATTTCCTCGTGTTTTAGTACACTCTAGTGGCACGGACAAAATGCTGGTGGAACACAGGCCAGGCTGGACAGGATTACCTCGTGTTTTAGTACACTCTAGTGGCACGCACAGAATGCTGGTGGAACACAGGCCAGGCAGCATGTATAGGGAGAAGCACTGTCGACGTTTCAGGCTGAGACCCTTTGTCAGGATTTCCTCGTGTACAGGCTAGTGGCACGCACAAAATACTGGTGGAACACAAGACAGGCAGGACAGGATTTCCACGTGTTTTAGAACCCTCTAGTGGCACGCACAAAATACTGGTAGAACACAGGCCAGGCAGGACAGGATTTCCTCGTGTTTTAGTACACTCTAGTGGCACGTACAAAACGCTGGTGGAACACAGGCCAGGCAGGACAGGATTTCCTCGTGTTTTAGTACACTGTAGTGGCACACACAAAATACTGGTAGAACACAGGCCAGGCAGGGCAGGATTTCCGCGTGTTTTCGTACACTCTAGTGGCACACACAAAATACTGGTGGAACACAGGCCAGGCTGGACAGGATTTCCTCGTGTTTTTGTAGACTCTAGTGGCACGCACAAAATACTGTGGAACACAGGCCAAGCAGCATCTATAGGGAGAAGCACTGTCGAAGTTTCATGCTGAGTCCTTTCGACAAAATTTCCTCGTGCTTTAGTACACTCTAGTGGCACGCACAAATTGCTTGTGGAGCACAGGCCAGGCAGCATCTAGAGGGAGAAGCACTGTCAACGTTTCAGGCTGAGACCCTTCAACAGGATTTCCTCGTGTTTTAGTACACTCTACTGGCACACACAAAATGCTGTTGGAAAACAGGCCAGTCAGGACAGGATTTCCTAGTGTTTTAGTACACTCTAGTGGCACGCACAGAATGCTGGTGGAACACAGGCCAGGCAGTATCTATAGGGGGAAGCACTGTCGACGTTTCAGGCTGAGACCCTTCGACAGGATTTCCTCGTGTTTTAGTACACTCTAGTGGCACGCACAAATTGCTTGTGGAATACAGGCCAGGCAGGACAGGATTTCGTCGTGTTTTAGTACACTGCAGTGGCACGCACAAAATGCTGGTGGAACACAGGCCAGGCAGTATCTATAGGGAGAAGCAGTGTCGACGTTTCAGGCTGAGACCCTTTGTCAGGATTTCCTCGTGTACATTCTAGTGGCACGCACAAAATACTGTTGGAACACAAGCCAGGCAGGACAGGATTTCCACGTGTTTTAGAACCCTCTAGTGGCACGCACAAAATACTGGTAGAAAACAGGCCAGTCAGGACAGGATTTCCTCGTGTTTTAGTACACTCTAGTGGCACGCACAAAATTCTGGTAGAACACAGGCCAGGCAGGACAGGATTTCTGCGTGTTTTAGTACACTCTAGTTTCACGCACAAAATACTGTAGAACACAGGCCAGGCAGCATCTATAGGTAGAAGCGCTGTCGGCGTTTCAGGCTGAGACCTTTCGACAAAATTTCCTCGTCCTTTAGTACACTCTAGTGGCACGCACAAATTGCTTATGGAGCACAGGCCAGGCATCATCTATAGGTAGAAGCGCTGTCGGCGTTTCAGTCTGAGACCCTTCGACATGATTTCCTCGTGTTTTAGTACACTCTAGTGGCACGCACAAAATGCTGGTGGAACACAGGCCAGGCAGGACAGGATTTCAACGTGTTTTAGTACACTCTAGTGGCACGCACAAAATGCTGGTGGAACACAGGCCAGGCAGGACAGGATTTCCTCGTGTTTTAGTACACTCCAGTGGCACGCACAAAATGCTGGTGGAACACAGGCCAGGCAGTATCTATAGGGAGAAGCAGTGTCGACGTTTCAGGCTGAGACCCTTCGACAGGATTTCCTCGTGTACATTCTAGTGGCACGCACAAAATGCTGGTGGAACATAGGCCAGGCAGGACAGGATTTCCTCGTGTTTTAGTACACTCTAGTGGCACGCACAAAATGCTGGTGGAACACAGGCCAGGCAGCATCTATAGGTAGCAGCACTGTCGACGTTTCAGGCTGAGACCCTTCGACAGGATTTCCTCGTGTTTTAGTACACTCTAGTGGCACGCACAAATTGCTTGTGGAACACAGCAGGCCAGTCAGGACAGGATTTCCTCGTGTTTTAGTACACTGCAGTGGCACGCACAAAATGCTGGTGGAACACAGGCCAGGCAGTATCTATAGGGAGAAGCAGTGTCGACGTTTCAGGCTGAGACCCTTTGTCAGGATTTCCTCGTGTACATTCTAGTGGCACGCACAAAATACTGTTGGAACACAAGCCAGGCAGGACAGGATTTCCACGTGTTTTAGAACCCTCTAGTGGCACGCACAAAATACTGGTAGAAAACAGGCCAGTCAGGACAGGATTTCCTCGTGTTTTAGTACACTCTAGTGGCACGCACAAAATTCTGGTAGAACACAGGCCAGGCAGGACAGGATTTCTGTGTGTTTTAGTACACTCTAGTGGCACACACAAAATACTGGTGGTACACAGGCCAGGCAGGACAGGAGTTCCTCGTGTTTTTGTACACTCTAGTGGCACGCACAAGATACTGGTGGAACACAGGCCAGGCAGGACAGGATTTCCTCGTGTTTTAGTACACTCTAGTTTCACGCACAGAATGCTGGTGGAACACAGGCCAGGCAGCATGTATAGGGAGAAGCACTGTCGACGTTTCAGGCTGAGACCCTTTGTCAGGATTTCCTCGTGTACATGCTAGTGGCACGCACAAAATACTGGTGGAACACAAGACAGGCAGTACAGGATTTCCACGTGTTTTAGAACCCTCTAGTGGCACGCACAAAATACTGGTAGAACACAGGCCAGGCAGGACAGGATTTCCTCGTGTTTTAGTACACTCTAGTGGCACGTACAAAACGCTGGTGGAACACAGGCCAGGCTGGACAGGATTTCCTCATGTTTTAGTACACTCCAGTGGCACGCACAAATTGCTTGTGGAACACAGGCCAGGCAGGACAGGATTTCCTCGTGTTTTAGTACACTGTAGTGGCACACACAAAATACTGGTAGAACACAGGCCAGGCAGGGCAGGATTTCCGCGTGTTTTCGTACACTCTAGTGGCACACACAAAATACTGGTGGAACACAGGCCAGGCTGGACAGGATTTCCTCGTGTTTTTGTAGACTCTAGTGGCACGCACAAAATACTGTGGAACACAGGCCAAGCAGCATCTATAGGGAGAAGCACTGTCGACGTTTCATGCTGAGTCCTTTCGACAAAATTTCCTCGTGCTTTAGTACACTCTAGTGGCACGCACAAATTGCTTGTGGAGCACAGGCCAGGCAGCATCTAGAGGGAGAAGCACTGTCAACGTTTCAGGCTGAGACCCTTCAACAGGATTTCCTCGTGTTTTAGTACACTCTACTGGCACACACAAAATGCTGGTGGAAAACAGGCCAGTCAGGACAGGATTTCCTCGTGTTTTAGTACACTCTAGTGGCACGCACAGAATGCTGGTGGAACACAGGCCAGGCAGTATCTATAGGGGGAAGCACTGTCGACGTTTCAGGCTGAGACCCTTCGACAGGATTTCCTCGTGTTTTAGTACACTCTAGTGGCACGCACAAATTGCTTGTGGAATACAGGCCAGGCAGGACAGGATTTCGTCGTGTTTTAGTACACTGCAGTGGCACGCACAAAATGCTGGTGGAACACAGGCCAGGCAGTATCTATAGGGAGAAGCAGTGTCGACGTTTCAGGCTGAGACCCTTTGTCAGGATTTCCTCGTGTACATTCTAGTGGCACGCACAAAATACTGTTGGAACACAAGCCAGGCAGGACAGGATTTCCACGTGTTTTAGAACCCTCTAGTGGCACGCACAAAATACTGGTAGAAAACAGGCCAGTCAGGACAGGATTTCCTCGTGTTTTAGTACACTCTAGTGGCACGCACAAAATTCTGGTAGAACACAGGCCAGGCAGGACAGGATTTCTGTGTGTTTTAGTACACTCTAGTGGCACACACAAAATACTGGTGGTACACAGGCCAGGCAGGACAGGAGTTCCTCGTGTTTTTGTACACTCTAGTGGCACGCACAAGATACTGGTGGAACACAGGCCAGGCAGGACAGGATTTCCTCGTGTTTTAGTACACTCTAGTTTCACGCACAGAATGCTGGTGGAACACAGGCCAGGCAGCATGTATAGGGAGAAGCACTGTCGACGTTTCAGGCTGAGACCCTTTGTCAGGATTTCCTCGTGTACATGCTAGTGGCACGCACAAAATACTGGTGGAACACAAGACAGGCAGGACAGGATTTCCACGTGTTTTAGAACCCTCTAGTGGCACGCACAAAATACTGGTAGAACACAGGCCAGGCAGGACAGGATTTCCTCGTGTTTTAGTACACTCTAGTGGCACGTACAAAACGCTGGTGGAACACAGGCCAGGCTGGACAGGATTTCCTCATGTTTTAGTACACTCCAGTGGCACGCACAAATTGCTTGTGGAACACAGGCCAGGCAGGACAGGATTTCCTCGTGTTTTAGTACACTGTAGTGGCACACACAAAATACTGGTAGAACACAGGCCAGGCACGGCAGGATTTCCGCGTGTTTTCGTACACTCTAGTGGCACACACAAAATACTGGTGGAACACAGGCCAGGCTGGACAGGATTTCCTCGTGTTTTTGTAGACTCTAGTGGCACGCACAAAATACTGTGGAACACAGGCCAAGCAGCATCTATAGGGAGAAGCACTGTCGACGTTTCATGCTGAGTCCTTTCGACAAAATTTCCTCGTGCTTTAGTACACTCTAGTGGCACGCACAAATTGCTTGTGGAGCACAGGCCAGGCAGCATCTAGAGGGAGAAGCACTGTCAACGTTTCAGGCTGAGACCCTTCAACAGGATTTCCTCGTGTTTTAGTACACTCTACTGGCACACACAAAATGCTGGTGGAAAACAGGCCAGTCAGGACAGGATTTCCTCGTGTTTTAGTACACTCTAGTGGCACGCACAGAATGCTGGTGGAACACAGGCCAGGCAGTATCTATAGGGGGAAGCACTGTCGACGTTTCAGGCTGAGACCCTTCGACAGGATTTCCTCGTGTTTTAGTACACTCTAGTGGCACGCACAAAATGCTGGTGGAACACAGGCCAGGCAGTATCTATAGGGAGAAGCAGTGTCGACGTTTCAGGCTGAGACCCTTTGTCAGGATTTCCTCGTGTACATTCTAGTGGCACGCACAAAATACTGTTGGAACACAAGCCAGGCAGGACAGGATTTCCACGTGTTTTAGAACCCTCTAGTGGCACGCACAAAATACTGGTAGAAAACAGGCCAGTCAGGACAGGATTTCCTCGTGTTTTAGTACACTCTAGTGGCACGCTCAAAATTCTGGTAGAACACAGGCCAGGCAGGACAGGATTTCTGCGTGTTTTAGTACACTCTAGTTTCACGCACAAAATACTGTGGAACACAGGCCAGGCAGCATCTATAGGTAGAAGCGCTGTCGGCGTTTCAGGCTGAGACCTTTCGACAAAATTTCCTCGTCCTTTAGTACACTCTAGTGGCACGCACAAATTGCTTGTGGAGTACAGGCCAGGCAGGACAGGAGTTCCTCGTGTTTTTGTACACTCTAGTGGCACGCACAAGATACTGGTGGAACACAGGCCAGGCAGGACAGGATTTCCTCGTGTTTTAGTACTCTCTAGTTTCACGCACAAAATACTGTGGAACACAGGCCAGGCAGCATCTATAGGTAGAAGCGCTGTCGGCGTTTCAGGCTGAGACCTTTCGACAAAATTTCCTCTTGCTTTAGTACACTCTAGTGGCACGCACAAATTGCTTGTGGAGCACAGGCCAGGCAGCATCTAGAGGGAGAAGCGCTGTCGGCGTTTCAGGCTGAGACCTTTCGACAAAATTTCCTCTTGCTTTAGTACACTCTAGTGGCACGCACAAATTGCTTGTGGAGCACAGGCCAGGCAGCATCTATAGGGAGAAGCACTGTCGACGTTTCAGTCTGAGACCCTTCGACATGATTTCCTCGTGTTTTAGTACACTCTAGTGGCACGCACAAGATACTGGTGGAACACAGGCCAGGCAGGACAGGATTTCCTCGTGTTTTAGTACACTCTAGTTTCACGCACAGAATGCTGGTGGAACACAGGCCAGGCAGCATGTATAGGGAGAAGCACTGTCGACGTTTCAGGCTGAGACCCTTTGTCAGGATTTCCTCGTGTACATGCTAGTGGCACGCACAAAATACTGGTGGAACACAAGACAGGCAGTACAGGATTTCCACGTGTTTTAGAACCCTCTAGTGGCACGCACAAAATACTGGTAGAACACAGGCCAGGCAGGACAGGATTTCCTCGTGTTTTAGTACACTCTAGTGGCACGTACAAAACGCTGGTGGAACACAGGCCAGGCTGGACAGGATTTCCTCATGTTTTAGTACACTCCAGTGGCACGCACAAATTGCTTGTGGAACACAGGCCAGGCAGGACAGGATTTCCTCGTGTTTTAGTACACTGTAGTGGCACACACAAAATACTGGTAGAACACAGGCCAGGCAGGGCAGGATTTCCGCGTGTTTTCGTACACTCTAGTGGCACACACAAAATACTGGTGGAACACAGGCCAGGCTGGACAGGATTTCCTCGTGTTTTTGTAGACTCTAGTGGCACGCACAAAATACTGTGGAACACAGGCCAAGCAGCATCTATAGGGAGAAGCACTGTCGACGTTTCATGCTGAGTCCTTTCGACAAAATTTCCTCGTGCTTTAGTACACTCTAGTGGCACGCACAAATTGCTTGTGGAGCACAGGCCAGGCAGCATCTAGAGGGAGAAGCACTGTCAACGTTTCAGGCTGAGACCCTTCAACAGGATTTCCTCGTGTTTTAGTACACTCTACTGGCACACACAAAATGCTGGTGGAAAACAGGCCAGTCAGGACAGGATTTCCTCGTGTTTTAGTACACTCTAGTGGCACGCACAGAATGCTGGTGGAACACAGGCCAGGCAGTATCTATAGGGGGAAGCACTGTCGACGTTTCAGGCTGAGACCCTTCGACAGGATTTCCTCGTGTTTTAGTACACTCTAGTGGCACGCACAAATTGCTTGTGGAATACAGGCCAGGCAGGACAGGATTTCGTCGTGTTTTAGTACACTGCAGTGGCACGCACAAAATGCTGGTGGAACACAGGCCAGGCAGTATCTATAGGGAGAAGCAGTGTCGACGTTTCAGGCTGAGACCCTTTGTCAGGATTTCCTCGTGTACATTCTAGTGGCACGCACAAAATACTGTTGGAACACAAGCCAGGCAGGACAGGATTTCCACGTGTTTTAGAACCCTCTAGTGGCACGCACAAAATACTGGTAGAAAACAGGCCAGTCAGGACAGGATTTCCTCGTGTTTTAGTACACTCTAGTGGCACGCACAAAATTCTGGTAGAACACAGGCCAGGCAGGACAGGATTTCTGTGTGTTTTAGTACACTCTAGTGGCACACACAAAATACTGGTGGTACACAGGCCAGGCAGGACAGGAGTTCCTCGTGTTTTTGTACACTCTAGTGGCACGCACAAGATACTGGTGGAACACAGGCCAGGCAGGACAGGATTTCCTCGTGTTTTAGTACACTCTAGTTTCACGCACAGAATGCTGGTGGAACACAGGCCAGGCAGCATGTATAGGGAGAAGCACTGTCGACGTTTCAGGCTGAGACCCTTTGTCAGGATTTCCTCGTGTACATGCTAGTGGCACGCACAAAATACTGGTGGAACACAAGACAGGCAGGACAGGATTTCCACGTGTTTTAGAACCCTCTAGTGGCACGCACAAAATACTGGTAGAACACAGGCCAGGCAGGACAGGATTTCCTCGTGTTTTAGTACACTCTAGTGGCACGTACAAAACGCTGGTGGAACACAGGCCAGGCTGGACAGGATTTCCTCATGTTTTAGTACACTCCAGTGGCACGCACAAATTGCTTGTGGAACACAGGCCAGGCAGGACAGGATTTCCTCGTGTTTTAGTACACTGTAGTGGCACACACAAAATACTGGTAGAACACAGGCCAGGCACGGCAGGATTTCCGCGTGTTTTCGTACACTCTAGTGGCACACACAAAATACTGGTGGAACACAGGCCAGGCTGGACAGGATTTCCTCGTGTTTTTGTAGACTCTAGTGGCACGCACAAAATACTGTGGAACACAGGCCAAGCAGCATCTATAGGGAGAAGCACTGTCGACGTTTCATGCTGAGTCCTTTCGACAAAATTTCCTCGTGCTTTAGTACACTCTAGTGGCACGCACAAATTGCTTGTGGAGCACAGGCCAGGCAGCATCTAGAGGGAGAAGCACTGTCAACGTTTCAGGCTGAGACCCTTCAACAGGATTTCCTCGTGTTTTAGTACACTCTACTGGCACACACAAAATGCTGGTGGAAAACAGGCCAGTCAGGACAGGATTTCCTCGTGTTTTAGTACACTCTAGTGGCACGCACAGAATGCTGGTGGAACACAGGCCAGGCAGTATCTATAGGGGGAAGCACTGTCGACGTTTCAGGCTGAGACCCTTCGACAGGATTTCCTCGTGTTTTAGTACACTCTAGTGGCACGCACAAAATGCTGGTGGAACACAGGCCAGGCAGTATCTATAGGGAGAAGCAGTGTCGACGTTTCAGGCTGAGACCCTTTGTCAGGATTTCCTCGTGTACATTCTAGTGGCACGCACAAAATACTGTTGGAACACAAGCCAGGCAGGACAGGATTTCCACGTGTTTTAGAACCCTCTAGTGGCACGCACAAAATACTGGTAGAAAACAGGCCAGTCAGGACAGGATTTCCTCGTGTTTTAGTACACTCTAGTGGCACGCTCAAAATTCTGGTAGAACACAGGCCAGGCAGGACAGGATTTCTGCGTGTTTTAGTACACTCTAGTTTCACGCACAAAATACTGTGGAACACAGGCCAGGCAGCATCTATAGGTAGAAGCGCTGTCGGCGTTTCAGGCTGAGACCTTTCGACAAAATTTCCTCGTCCTTTAGTACACTCTAGTGGCACGCACAAATTGCTTGTGGAGTACAGGCCAGGCAGGACAGGAGTTCCTCGTGTTTTTGTACACTCTAGTGGCACGCACAAGATACTGGTGGAACACAGGCCAGGCAGGACAGGATTTCCTCGTGTTTTAGTACTCTCTAGTTTCACGCACAAAATACTGTGGAACACAGGCCAGGCAGCATCTATAGGTAGAAGCGCTGTCGGCGTTTCAGGCTGAGACCTTTCGACAAAATTTCCTCTTGCTTTAGTACACTCTAGTGGCACGCACAAATTGCTTGTGGAGCACAGGCCAGGCAGCATCTAGAGGGAGAAGCGCTGTCGGCGTTTCAGGCTGAGACCTTTCGACAAAATTTCCTCTTGCTTTAGTACACTCTAGTGGCACGCACAAATTGCTTGTGGAGCACAGGCCAGGCAGCATCTATAGGGAGAAGCACTGTCGACGTTTCAGTCTGAGACCCTTCGACATGATTTCCTCGTGTTTTAGTACACTCTAGTGGCACGCACAAAATGCTGGTGGAACACAGGCCAGGCAGGACAGGATTTCAATGTGTTTTAGTACACTCTAGCGGCACGCACAAAATACTGGTAGAACACAGGCCAGGCAGGACAGGATTTCCTTGTGTTTTAGTACAATCTAGTGGCACGCACAAAATGCTGGTGAAACACAGGCAAGGCAGGACAGGATTTCCTCGTGTTTTAATACACTCTAGTAGCACGCACAAAATGCTGGTGGAACACAGGCCAGGCAGCATCTATAGGGAGCAGCACTTTCGACGTTTCAGGCTGAGACCCTTCGACAGGATTTCCTCGTGTTTTAGTACACTCTAGTGGCACGCACAAATTGCTTGTGGAACACAGGCCAGGCAGGACAGGATTTCCTCGTGTTTTAGTACACTCTAGTGGCACGCACAAAATGCTGGTGGAACTCAGGCCAGGCAGGACAGGATTTCCTCGTGTTTTAGTACACTCCAGTGGCACCCACAGAATGCTGGTGGAACACAGGCCAGGCAGTATCTATAGGGAGAAGCAGTGTCAACGTTTCAGGCTGAGACCCTTTGCCAGGATTTCCTCGTGTACATTCTAGTGGCATGCACAAAATACTGGTGGAACACAAGCCAGGCAGGACAGGATTTCCTCGTGTTTTAGTACACTCTAGTGGCACGCACAAAATACTGGTAGAACACAGGCCAGGCAGGACAGGATTTCTGCGTGTTTTAGTACACTCTAGTGGCACGCACAAATTGCTTGTGGAACACAGGCCAGGCAGGACAGGATTTCCTCGTGTTTTAGTACACTGCAGTGGCACGCACAAAATGCTGGTGGAACTCAGGCCAGGCAGGACTGGATTTCCTCGTGTTTTAGTACACTCCAGTGGCACGCACAAAATGCTGGTGGAAAACAGGCCCGGCTGGACAGGATTTCTGCGTGTTTTAGTACACTCTAGTGGGACGCACAAAATGCTGGTGGAACACAGGCCAGGCAGTATCTATAGGGAGAAGCACTGTCGACGTTTCAGGCTGAGACCCTTTGCCAGGATTTCCTCGTGTACATTCTAGTGGCACGCACAAAATACTGGTGGAACACAAGCCAGGCAGGACAGGATTTCCTCGTGTTTTAGTACACTCTAGTGGCACGCACAAAATACTGGTAGAACACAGGCCAGGCTGGACAGGATTTCTGCGTGTTTTAGTACACTCTAGTGGGACGCACAAAATGCTGGTGGAAAACAGGCCAGGCTGGACAGGATTTCTGCGTGTTTTAGTACACTCTAGTGGCACGCACAAAATACTGGTGGAACACAGGCCAGGCAGCATCTGCGGAAAAGAGTTGACATTTTGGGCTGAAACCCTTCAGCAGGACTGGAGAAATAAAAGCTGAGGAGTAGGCTTAACAGGTGGGGGAGGGGATGGAGAAACACAAGGCAATAGGTGAAACCGGGAGGGGGAGTGATGACGTAAAGAGCTGGGAAGTTGATTGTGAAAGAGACACAGGGCTGGAGAAGGGGTAATCTGATAGGAGAGGACAGAAAGACATGGAAGAAAGAAAAGGAGGGAGGAGCACAGGCAAGGAGATAAGGTGAGAGAGGGAAAAGGGGATGGGGAACGCTGAAAGAGAGAGGGAGCATTACTGGAAGTTGGAGAAATTGATCTTCATACAATTAGGTTGGAGACTATCCAGATGGAATAAAAGGTGTTGTTCCTCCAACCTGAGTGTGGCCTCACTCGGAAGGACCGTTTGGGGCCCTGAATTGTAGTGAGGGAGGAGGTGTAGGGGCAGGTGTAGCATTTGTTCCCCTTGCAAGGATGAGTGCCAGGAGGGAGATCAGTGAGGAGGTACATGGGAAACACGTTGGGAGCAATTCCTACAGAAAGCAGAAATTGGGGGGAGGGAAAGATGTGCTTGGGGAGGTGACAGAAATTCCGGAGGATTATTTGCTGGACACGGAGGCTGGTGGGGTGGTAGGTGAGGACAAGTGGAACCCTATTCCTGGCAGGGTGGTGTGAGGATGGGGTGAGAGCAGATGTGCGTGACGTGGAAGAGATGTGGTTGAGGGCAGCATTGATGGTTGAGGTAAGGAAGCCCCTTCCTTTGAAAAAGAAGGACAGCTCCTTTGTTCTGAAATGAAAAGCCTCATCCTGAGAGCAGATGTGGTGGAGATGTTTGAATTGAGAGAAGGAAGTGGCGTTTTCACAAGCAGTAGGGTGGGAGGAGGTATAGTCCAGGTAGCTGTGAGAGTCCGTGGGTTTATAATAGACATCGGTGGATAAGCTGTCCCCAGAGAGATTGAGAAAGGGGAGGGAGGTGGCAGAAATGGATCAGGTGAACTTGAGGGCCGGGTGGAAGTTGGAGGCAAAGTGGATGAAATCGATCAGTTCAGCATGGGTGCAGGAAGCAGCACCAGTGCAGTCATTGATGTAGCGCAGATTAAGTGTGGGCAGTCACCAGTGTAGGATAGAACATAGACTGGTCCACGTACCAACAAACAGGCAGGCATAGCTGGGACCCATGCAAGTGCCCATGGCTACACCTTTTGTCTGAATGAAGTGGGAGGAGCCAAAGGAGAAATTATTTAGAATGAGGATGTTCCACTAGGCAGAGGAGAGTGGTGGTGGAGGAGAACTGGTTGGGTCTGGTGCCCAGAAAGGAACAGAGAGCTCTGAGGCCTTCCTAGTCGGGTTGGAGGTCTATGACTGGGCATCCATAGTAACAATGTGAAGGGGGCCAGGGGGCCTGAAATCATTAAAAAGATCCAGAGTGTGTGAAGTGTCATGGATGTAGGCAGGAAGGGACTGAGCTAGGGAGGATAAAGCAGTGTCAAGGCATGCTGACATGAGTTCAGTGGGGCAGGAACAAGCTGACACAATGGGTCTACCTGGACAAGTGGGATCATGGACCTTGGGTAGGAGGTTGAAACGGGAGCTGCAGGGTGAGGGAACTATGAGGTTGATGGCAAAGGATGGGAGATCCCTAGAGTCAATAAGGTTGGTGATGGTGTGGGAGACAATGGCCTGGTGTTCCTTAGTGGGGTCTTGTTCGAGGGGTAAGAGGATGTGTCTGAGAGTTGGCGCTGGGCCTCGGCAAGGTAGAGGTCAGTATGCCAGAGTACTACAACACCCCCCTTATCTGAGGGTTTGATGGTGAGGTTAGGATCAGTGCAGAGGGAGTGGAGAGTCAAGTATCTGGAAGGAGTGACCATTCAGGGCCTTAAACAGTGCTTCCAGGTGAGGTGACACTTCACCTGTGAGTCTGTTGGGGTCATTTACTGCGTCTGGTGCTCCCGGTGTGGCCTCCTGTATATCAGTGAGAGCTGACAAAGATTGGGTGATCATTTCACTGAGCATCTACGCTCTGTCCACCAGAACAAGCAGGATCTCCCAGTGGCCCCCATTTTAACTCCACTTCCCATTCCCATTCTGATATGTCCATCCATGGCCTCCTCCACTGTCGTAATGAGGCTACACTCAGGTTGGAGGAACAACAACTTATACTCTGTCTGGAGAGCCTCCAACCTGACGGCATGAACATCGATTTCTCGAACTTCTGGTAATGCTCCCCCCCTTCACCATTCCCACCCCCTTGTCCCTCTCTCACCTTGTCTCCTTGCCTGCCCATCCCCTCGTCAGTTGTCTCATGTTCAGGTGAGGCAAAGTCGTGTCATGGTCCGGATCGGTTCCCCTTTAAATTTAGTTAGGTTGCGTAATGATCCGGACCATTGACTCCTTGTTCCCTTCTAATTCTGTTTCATGTGTCCCCTGAGCTTGGCCATTAAGGTGATCTACTCTTGACCCGAACCAGCAGCTTATAAACCCCTGGGTTTAGCCGTTTGGGGCAAGAGTATTAGGAAGCATTAGCAAGTCGCCGTCACTACCACAAGCCCGCATCGGAGTGCCGGCAATTTGCCTTCCTTCGCCAGAGTGGGTCCGGGAAAGGTCAAACTGCCAGGGGTGAGTTGAAGGCGGAGTCCGGGCTCGATGTTTATGCCCAGTGTCTGTGTCTGTCACTCGAAGAAGAGTCCCGGCTCGGTGCCTGAGTTGAAGGCAGATACCCGGTTCGACATTCCTGTCCTGTGTTTGAATGTCCAAATTCTGGCTGTGGCGATCCTTGGTGTCCACGTTCTGGCTGTGGCAAATCAAGGTCCTAGTCTCCAGGTCCAAGGTCCGCGGCAATCCAAGTTCCCAGTCTTCTAGTCCGAGGTTCGTGTTCCTCTTTGTCCTCCTTGATTTCCCAGTTCTCTGTGTAGCGAGTAATAAACGCTATTTTATTGAACCTAAGAAAGATGTGTTTGTGTCCTGCTTGTGGGTCCTCTCCCAGCACCCTTGCCCCCACCTTGTGACAGGTCATCTGGCGCATGGTCGCACAGGCCCTCTTGGTGATGGAAAACATCTTGTCAGCCTCTCTCACTAGAGCCCAGAGGATCCTGATGGAGAGCCGGTCGAACCTCACCTGGTAGCTGTTGCAGGAAAAGCTCTCTGAAGATGAAACATAGCTGATGTCCGCCAAAGAGGGACAACGTGTGATCCATCAACTCCGATGGATTGGAGCTGCTAGTCTGGGCAGTGAACAGAGCCGATGGATGCACTCCGATAGTTCGTAAGTTTCTAAAAGGAGTTGCTCAAGAATCTCGTACCTGCTGACTCCCACATGGTGTGGTACGATGCTCATCGCCCTGGTCACCATAGAGCTGTCTAATGCTTCAACAACGTAGTAGAAATAAAAACTGGTAGGGCTTGAAATAAGTATAAAAATTTCGGTAAAATCATCATTTTAATAGCATTAATCCGACCAATTAATGATAAAAACAAAGGAGACCATCTTGTAGTAAGTTGATGAATTTGATGAAGCATAGGTAAAAAATTCAGTCTAAATAAATCTTTATATTTCTTGGTAATTTTTATACCTAAATAGGTAAAGTTATCAGTAACAACTTTAAATGGTATCCTATCACTCAATAAAGTTTGTGCATTTAAAGGAAATAATTCACTCTTATCTAAATTTAGTTTATAACCCGAAAAAGTACCAAATTGAACCAACAAGGATAAAATAGCGGGAATAGACCTATCAAGGTCAGAAATATATAACAGCAAATCATCAGCATAAAGTGATAATTTGTATAACTTCTCATTACGGGTAATACCAAAAATATTAGGAGATTCACGAAAAGCAATAGCTAAAGGTTCTAATGCAATATTAAATAATAAAGGACTTAAGGGACAGCCTTGTCTCGTACCACGAGATAATTGAAAAAAGGAGGATCTATAGTTATTTGTAAGAACAGAAGCAACAGGTTTATGATATATTAATTTAATCCATGATATAAAGTTAGGACTAAAATTAAAATTTCTCAATGTATTAAATAAATATATCCATTCAACTCTATCAAAAGCTTTTTCAGCATCTAATGAAATAACACATTCTGGGATTGTGGGTGGTGAAGTATGAATTATATTAATCAATTTTCTAACATTAAAAAAGGAATACCGATTCCTCATAAAACCAGTTTGATCTTCTGAAATAATCTGTGATAGTACTTTTTCTAATCTAATAGCTAAAATTTTTGTAAGAATCTTAGAATCTACATTTAATAGTGATATAGGGCGATAAGATGTACATAAAGTAGGATCTTTATCTTTTTTAAGAATTAGAGAGATATTAGCTTCATAAAAAGATTGAGGTAATCTCTTCTTAGCAAACGCATCATTAAAAATTTCACATAACCAAGGAGAGAGCAAAGAAGAAAAAGTTTTAAAAAATTCTACTATATAACCATCAGGACCGGGAGCTTTCCCTGAATTTATTGATGAGATAGCCTCTCCTATTTCCACCATAGAAATAGGAGCATCTAACAGGCTATGGTCTTCATCAATCAGTTTAGGAATATTCAAATAGTTAAAAAAATTATCTATCATGGACTGGTCACCATCAAATTCTGATTGATATAAAGATTTATAAACATAACATTGATTCAAAAATTTCCTCATTTGTGTGGCAAAATAAAAACCCTAGGTTAAGTAAAAAGCAATTACAAAAATCTAAAAAAGATGGTGGTTTAGCTTTACCCAATTTTAGATTTTATTATTGGGCAAATAATATTCGTAATTTAATGTATTGGAAACTAGATTTGGATTTACCACTGTGCCCACAGTGGGTAAATTTGGAATGTAATGAGGTAAAGGGATATTCTCTATTCTCTGTTCTTGGTTCTTGTCTTCCTGCTGATTTAGTTAAATTTAATAAACAAATATCTAATCCTGTTATTAAACATACATTATGAATTTGGTTTCAATTTCGTAAGTTTTTTACTTTGAAAAACTTTGTTCTTGATAGCCCTATCTTACTTAATTTCTTTTTCAAACCCTCTTGGTCAGATCAAGCTTTTAACATATGGAAAAGGAAAGGTATAAAATGTTTTCGTGATCTCTTTTTTGAAGATACTTTGATGTCATTTGACCAACTTTCCAACAAATTACCTAAATCTAATTTTTTCAGATACTTACAAATTAGAAATTTCTTACATAAAGTTTTACCATCTTTTCCTAATTCAACTTTGGTGGACTTTACAGATTTGATTTTTACCTTAAATCCTTGTCAGAAGGGATTAGTAGCCTTTATTTATAATATGATTATGAAGATACAACCAGAAATATCAGTTAGAATTAAACAAGAATGGGAAAAAGAACTTCAATATAATATATAATCAACAGATAAATGGGAAAAAATTTTGCAAATGGTTAATTCTTCTTCTATATGTGCTAAACATGCTTTAATACAATTTAAAATTGTACATAGAGCTCATATGTCTAAAGATAAACTTGCTCGATTCTATTCTCATATTAACCCTCAATGTGACAGATGTCATTCAGAAGTGGCCTCATTGACCCATATGTTTTGGTCATGTCTCACTTTACATAATTACTGGAAGGACATATTTACTACTATTTCCTCAATTTGGAATATAGATTTACAACCTCATTTTATTACTGCAATTTTTGGCATACCAAATGAAGATGGTAATCAGTTTTCCCCCTCAATCAGACGAATGATTGCTTTTGTAACATTAATGGCCAGAAGGTCTATATTACAAAATTGGAAAGAAGTAAATCCTCCTACCACGTATCAATGGCTTTCTCAAACTATTTCTTATTTGAGCCTGGAAAAAATTAGAAGCAATATTTTTGACTCATCAATTAAATTTGAAGAAACTTGGAGACCGTTTATTCGACATTTTCATATGAATTAATTTGGCCCTTTCCAGACCTTCTTTCTGCTTATTCATGTTCAGGTATGGAGTTCCGGAGTTTGTTGACACTATCATATACTTGTAAACTATTATTGTTGCCCATGTTAGTTTAGTTTAGAGTTTTATTTTTCTTAATATATACTTTTTTTTCACATATTTTCAATTTTTTTTTTCTTTTTTAATGGTTATGTTTGTTTTTTTTTCCATATATAATCATATGGACTTGATTGATTAAGGTATTTTCTTCTGTTGATGTTTAATAGGATATTGTTATCTTATTATCAATGTGATTTCAAGTCTATTGTATTCATAATTTACTCATTATTAGGTTATGTTTTTTTTGTGTATATGTGAAAATTAATAAAAAGATTGAAAAAGAAAGAACAACGTAGTAATATTTCATGTCATCTCACTAACTGGGCCTTTAAGTGAGTCAACAGCAGCATGTCCCTGCCAGAATTCAGAGAGCTTGAGAGAAACGACGTTCACAGTCATGATTGTAAAACAAACCAAATCACACCGGAATCACCAAGAGGAGCATCGGGGTCACCAGTATAGGAGTGTCGACGAATATCAACACGAGGGTAATTACTTCTAAGACACACTTTATTCCCCCAACTTAACCCTTAACAGCCTGGGTGAATTCTGCAAGGAGTCCCTATAATATATGGTTTGACGAAGCATTCTTGCTCATTTAAGTAATTCATTACGGGTTACTGTATAAATACGTGAATTGCAAATGTCATCACACATTCCGTGTTACGTGCGCACCTCACTAAAGGTAAACACAGTTAGACCCATGTTCCTGAACTCCCATATCTTCCTTTGAATTAGTTTAGTACTTTGAAGTTACAAACCATAACGGTTCCCAATTAATCTGCATCTAGATTTTTAAAAGTTTTATTTCAAATTACTGCAAAGCCTTTCTGTTACCTAAATCAGTCACCTCCTTCACCTCTGTTACCAGCCGATATATCCATGCTCCTCCAATTCCGGCCTTTAAGCATCTCTGGTTAATTGTTTCAACTCTGGCAGCAGTGCTATTACCTGTCAAGGCCCTAAGTTCTGGAGTTCCCTCCGTAAACCTCCACCTGTCTCTTACATGAGCTTAGAGTACAAAGTCAGAATTATACAGCACCAAAACGGGCATTTTGGTCTGACTTTCTATCCCAGCCAAGTTGCCAAATTGATCTAGTCCCGTTAGCCTGTGCTTGGTACATGTCCCTCCAAGTCTTTGCTATCCATTTACCTCTCCACACTCTGAGCTGATACTACAAGCTACAGACTCACTTTGTAACTACAACTCATGTTCCCAGTATTGTTTTCATTTGCACCATTTGACTTCTTTTGTCCGATGGTTGTTTGTCAGTCTTTGCCTGTTTATGTAGTTTTTCATAAAATTCTATTTTATGAGGCTGAATCTGGCAGCACTCCCATTGTGTGCTGTGTTTGCGAGGCTGAGTCCGGTGCTGTGGAAGTCCATAGCAGGGGTATTCCCTTCTGCCGCCTGCATGGGATGACGAGTCTATCGGGACCCTGAGGACTTGTGGAAACTGTGTGGTAGTTTCTTTCCAAGTTATAGTCTTTTAACATCTTTGGACTATTTTTACTGTGCCAATGGTCTGTTTTTTTTTTATCAATTAAGGTATTGTTTGCACTGTTGTAACTATATGGTTTTGTGTAGGTCCTGTAGCTTTAGTTTTTGGCTTGTTGGGTGGTAGAGTTGGTCTCCTGACTTGGTGTGTCTGGGTAGTCTTGTTTTGTCTCGTGGGTTTGGAGCTCCTTTCTGGGAAATGCGCTAACACGGTAGCGCGATATTAATACGCAGCAGCCTCTCCGGACTCTGGACTAGGGGATTGCCAAACGTTATGTGGATTTTCTGGTGTAGTCTGTTTTGTCATGTGCTTTTGTGAAATCATTCTGGAGGAACATTGTTTCATTTTTTAACTGCATTGCATTTGTGGTTTCTGAATGACAATAAACCAAAATTGAATTCAATTGAATTCTTCTCCATGTAAGTATCTGTAAGGAAATGAATATCAAGGTAGTATACAGTAACGTAGGCTTTGAGAATAAACTTACTTTGAACTTTTGAACTTATTTTTTCTTACAGTCAATAGCGGTGGTCTCTGTTAAGATTCTGGCTTTGAGTTAGTTGTATTTTTAAGTTCATACAGATGGTTCTGGGAACAGAAAGAGGGATCAGCGGTCAGTTAAGGTTTCAGAGACAGTGATGTTTGGAAGTTAGAAGTCGGATTAGATTCGAAGGATGTGGAGAAGTTAGAGGTCAGGCCTTGCCTCTACGTTTGAAGTCCAGTGACATGGACATCTGTGTATGTTGATCTGTCCCACATTGGTGGGTCTTGGGATTGGATCAAGGCGGCAAGAAGGCAGTCAGTTGGTGAGCCCGAAGTTTGGGGTTCCATCATCTGCTAGTCTGGGGTTTGATACTGATCAGAAATCTGGAAAATTGGAATGTGATAGCCGAAACCTGGAGAGTGGATTTGGAGGACTGGAGGCCTGGAAGCCTGTGCTGGGTTTTGAAGACTATCCATGTGTGTGGGTGGGTGGGAAGGAGGAGAGGGGCTTGTTTTGCTGCTTGGTGTGTCTGTGTTGTTTTGTCTAGTAGTGTGGGCATGCTATGTTGGTGCCAGAATGCGTGGTGACTCCGGTGGGCTGCCCCCAGCACATCCTTGAGTGGGTTGGCTGTTAATGCAAACAATGCATTACGATGTGTGTTTTGATGTGTATATAATAAATAAATCTAAATCCGAATCTAATTCTAGAAGGGCTGTGGGAAAGGGTGTTACAAAAGAGAAAGGGGAAGGAATCATCAAAACAAACTTCAAAGTAAATTTATTATCAAACTATATGTATGTCACCATATACAACCATGGGATTCATTTTCTTGCTTTTACACAGACCGCACCCACAGCACAGACAAACAACCAATGTGCAAAATACATCAAACTGTGCAAAAACAAAAAAAAAATCAATAAATATCAAGAACTTGAGGTGAAGAGTCATTGAAAGTGAGTCCATTGGTTGTGGGAACAGTTCAGTGATGGGATGAGTGAAGTTATTCCCTCTGGTTCGAGAACCCGGTAACTATACCTGAACCCGGTGGTGAGAGTGCTACGGTTCCTATACCTTTTTCCTGATGGCAACAGCAAGAAAAGAACATGGTCTGGGTGGTGGGGATCCCTGATGATGGAAGCTGCTTTCCTGCAACAACGTTTTGTGTAGATGTGCTCAATGATAAGGAGGACTTTACCCCTCTTGGACTGGGCTGTATCCTCTACTTTTTGAAGGATTTTTGGTTCAAAGCTTTGGTGTTTCCATGCTGTAGCCAGTCAATATACTCTCCACTACATATCTATCGAAGTTTGTCAAAGTTTTAGACAAAGTGCTGCCATGCTTTCTTTGTAATTGCATTTACGTGCTGGGCCCAGGACAGGTCATCTGCAATGATAACACCGAGGAATTTAAAGTTGCTGACCCTCTCCACCTCCGATTCCCCCAGTGAGGACTGGCTCATGGACCTCTGGTTTCCTTCTCCTGAAGTCAATAATCAGCACTTTGGTCTTGCTGATATTGAGTCAGAGGTTGCTTTAGTGGTACCACTCGGCCAGATTTTCAATCTCCCTCTTATATGCTGATTGGTCACCACCTTCCATTTGACCTCCAACACTCACAGTTGGATAAGATTAATCCCATGGTTGAGTCACATGAAAAATACTTTCACTATTGAATATTTCAGGAATCGTTATTCATTAATAATGCACTGCAGATGGTTAATTCTAGCCCAGGACATTCCACATGAATGTCTGAGAGAGGTTTGCTGCATCATAAAGGTAATAATTTCCTGTTAGATTTGAAAGTTCAGATACGTTCATGTCTGTCCAGATAAGCAGTGATTGCTTTAGTTATCACAGCCCTTTTCTAGCCGAGAGATTGACAGCTTTGATTGTTTTAAAGGGATTATCAATTTCTGGTTTGAAACGGCATCTCCAACCATAAAGAAGAAACTTGCTGCTATCATTTAAACCTCTTTCCCACCATTCCTATAACCACTCTTTATAAAACAGCACAAACATTGTTAACACAAGAACATCATCGAGTCATAGACACTACAGCACAGAAACAGACCTTTGGCCCATCTAGTCAGTGAGGAACTGTTATTTGGCCTAGATCCATAGACCCTCAGTACCCCTCCCATCCATGTACTCCTAAACTTCTCCTAAATATTGCAATCAAACCCTCATGCACCACTTTCACTGGCAGCTCGCACCACAGTCTGAGTGAAGAAGTTCCCCCTCAGTTTCCCCTTGAGTATTTCACCTTTTCCCTTTAACCTATGGCCTCTGACCCAGCCACAGTGGAAAAAGCCTACTTGTATTTACCCTATCTATACCCCTCATGTTTGTATATTGATATCTTGGTCATGAGGAGACATAGGAAACATTGAAGAGTTGACAGAGAGGATTTGAACACTGACAGCACAGGCTTTTCGGCCCATGAGGTTGTGCCAACCTTTTAAACCTACTCTAAAATCAATCTAACTCTTCCCTTCTACATAGCCCTCTATTTATCTGTTATTTATGTTGCTATCAAAGAGTTTTTAAAATGTCCTTAATGTATCTGCCTCTTCCACCAACCCTGGCTGATGCTCCACACGCCCAAAACTCAGTAAAAAGATTACCTCTGACATCCCTCCTCTATTTATCTCCAATCACCTTAAAGTGATGACCTTCAAATTAACCATTTCTGCCCTGGGAAAAAGTCGCTGCCTGTTCACTCTATCAATGCCTCTTATCATCTTGTACTCCTCTACCAAGTCACCTCTCATCCTCCTTTGTTCCAAAGAGAAAAGACCCAGCTTGCTCAGTCTGTCTTCATACGACAAGCTCTCTAATCCAGGCAGCATCCTGGTAAATCTCTGCACCGTCTCTAAAGCTTTCACATTCCTCCTATAACAAAGTGGCCAGAACTGAACACAGTATTCTAACCAGAGTTTTATAGAGCTGTGATATTACCTTGCAGCTCTTGAACACAGTCCCCCAACTAATGAAGGCCTCATATGCCTTCTTAAGAGAAAATCTTTTGTTCAAAGGTAAGTGACTGTGGTTTAAAAGGCCCTGGATGTCCCTGTACATTAGTCACTACAGACCGAAGAGAAGCAAATGAGGGCAAATGTTCTGTTAGTCATTAAGATGAGAAGATGGGGCCTTGTTGTCCTCAGTGACACCACACTTGGAATACAACGTACAGTCTGGTCTTCTTGTCTAACAAAGGATAGAGGGAGAGTAGAGCAACTTCTCCAGGCTGTTTCGGAGAATGAAAGGAGATTTCATTAAATCTCACAAATCCGTAAATGTTGAGTGGCTGAATGCAAGGTGGGTATCTACCCCTTCCCCTACCCAGCTGTTTTTGAATAAGAGGTAGGCTATTTATAACCAAGATGCAGAGAAATTTCTTCTTATTGTGGGTGGTGAATCTCTAAAATCCTCTACTCTTGAGGACGGTGGAGGCTGGAGCACTGCATCCATACGAAGCAGAGGCTGGCAGATTTCCAGTTACTGAAGGAATCGAGAGATATGGGGGTACTTCAGATGGTTATGATGGGTGGGGAGGATGCTATCAGATGGTATGGTGTAGCAGTGGATAGAGCTGCTAGCACAGACCCAGACACTAGGGTTCGATTCTGACCTCTGGCACTGTCTGCGGAATTTGAATGTTTCACCTTTGTCCATTTGGGGTTCCTCCACATCTAAATACATGCGTATTGGTAGGTTACCCTGCCATTGCAAATTGCCCCGCTGTGTGGGTGAGGGGTGGAATCAGGGAGAATAAAATAAGAAGAGCTTAACTGAATGGCTGATGATTAATGTGGATGGCTGATGATTGACGTGAATGGTTAATGATTGATGTGGTTGGTTGATGATTGACATGAATGGTTGATGATTGACATTGATGGTTAATGATTGACGTGGATGGTTGATGATTGACATGGATGGTTGATGATTGACGTAGATGTTTGATTAACGTGGCTGGTTGATGATTGACGTGGATGGTTGATGATTGACGTTGATGATTGACGTGGATGGTTGATGATTGATGTGGATGATTGTTGATTAACGTGAATGGTTGATGATTGACATTGATGGTTAATGATTGACGTGGCTGGTTGATGATTGACATGGATGATTGTTGATTAATGTGAATGGTTGATGATTGACATAATGGTTGATGATTGATGTGGCTGGTTGATGATTGATGTGGATGATTAATGATTGATTTGATTGTTGATGATTGACATGGATGGTTGATGAGTGATATGGATGGTTGATGAGTGATATGGATGGTTGATGAGTGATGTGGATGATAGATGATTGACATGGATGGTTGATGATTGATGTGGATGGTTGATGATTGATGTGGATGATTGCTGATTAACGTGAATGGTTGATGATTGACATGAATGGTTGATGATTGATGTGGCTGGTTGATAATTGATGTGGATGATTAATGATTGATTTGATTGTTGATGATTGACATGGATGGCTGATGAGTGATGTGGATGGTTGGTGAATGACTTGGATACTTTGGGACCTGTTTCCACACTGAGGGACCCAACCACTCCAACAGGCAGCCTTGATCTGAATGAATGGTAGAGCAGGTTCCAGGGTGCAGATGGACTCTCCTTGCTCCAGCTTCTTACATTAGGGCAGGGTGAACTTGTCTCTGTGAACTTTAGAAAGACCTTTGGCAAGGTCCTGAATAGTAAGCTGGTCCAGTAAGGTCAGGCTACATAGGATCTAGAGTGATACAAAATTTATTTAATGGGATAGGTGAGAAGATGGATCTGTGCCACAGGGATCAGATCATAATACTATAAGACAGAGGAGCACTATTAAGCTATTTGGCTCATTGAGTCTGTCCGTCATTTCCCTCTGAAACTCATTTCTCTGTCTTCTCCCATAACCTCTCATTCCCTGACTAATCAAGAACCTATCAACCTCCATCTTAAATGCACCCAGTGACCTGGTCTCCACAGATGCCCGAGGTAACAAATTTCACAGATTCACCAGCCTCTGGCTGAAGACATCCCTCCACACCTCCGTTCTATGTGGACGCCCCCCTATTTTGAGGCTGTATCCTCTGGACATAGACGCTCCCACCAAAGAAAACATCTTCTTCACATCCACTCTCTCTATACCTTTAAACATTTGATAGATTTCAATGAGATACCCCGCCCCCACTTTCATCTATCCAGTGAGTACAGACCCAGAGCCAACGTACGCTCCTCATATGTTAACCCTTTCATTCCTGAAATCATTCTTGTGAACCTCCTCTGTACTCTCCCCTATGTCAGCACATCATTTCTAAAATAAGGGGTCCAAAACTGTTCACAATACTCCAAATGAGGCCTCACTAGTGTGTTATACAGCCTCAGAATTATATCCTTGCTTTTATGAGGCTGACGAAGGAGGAAAAAAATCAGCCATGATTGAATGGTGGAGCAGACTTGATGGGACAAATGGCTTAATTCTGCTTCCATGTCCTATAGTCTTACATTCTAATCCTTTTGAAATGAATGCTGACATTGCATTTGCCTTCCTCACCACAGATTCAACCAGCAAATTAATCTTTAGGGGATCCTATACAAGGACTGCCAAATCTGTTTGTACCATGAACTTCTGAATTTTCTCCCTGCTTAGAAAAACTTGCTTCTACTAAAGTGCATGAGCATATACTTCCCAACACTGAATTCCATCTGTCGCAGCTTTGCCCGTTCTCCTAATCTGTTTCAGTCCTTCTGCAGCCTCCCTACTTCCTCAACACCACCTGCTTTTCCACCGATCTTCATATCGTCTGCAAACTTTGCCTCAAAGGCATCAATTTCATCCAAATCATTGACATATAATGTAAAAAGAATGGGTCCTAACACAGAACCCTGCAGAATACCACTAGTCACAGGCAGCTAACCAGAAAAAAGCTCCCTTTATTCCCACCCATTGCCTCCTGCCAATTAGTCACTGCTAGAATATTTCTCGTAATACCATGGGCTTGTAGTTTGTTTAGCAGCGTCATGTGTGGCACCTTGTCAAAGGCCTTCTGAAAATCCAAGTGCACAACATCCACTGATTCTCCTTTGTCTTTCCTGCTTGTTATTTAGAAACATAGAAACATAGAAAAACTACAGCACAATACAGGCCCTTTGGCCCACAATACTGTGCTAAACATGTACTTACTTAGAAATTCCCTAAGGTTACCCATAGCCCTCTATTTTTCTAAGCACCATGTACCTATCCAGGAGTCTCTTAAATGACCCTATCTTATGTACCTCCACCACCGTCACCGGCAGCCCACTCCATGCACTCACCACTCTGCATAAAAAAATTACTCCTGACATCTCCTCTGTACCTACTTCCAAGCACCTTAAAACTGTGCCCTCTCTCTGAATATTTCTTCAAGTGTTCAGACAGATTTGTCAGAAAAGATTTTCCCTTGAGGAAACCATGTTGACCATGACATATTTTATCATGTGCCTCCAAGTACTCCAAAACCACATCCTTAACAATTGACTCCAATGTCTTCCCTAACTGGCCTATAATTTCCTTTCTTCCGCCTTCCTCCCTTCTTGAAGAATGGAGTGACATTTACAATTGTCCAGTCCTCTGCAACCATATCAGATTCTATTAATTTTTGAAAGATCATTACTAATAACCACAATCTCTTCGGCCATCCCTTTTAGAACCCTGGTGACTTATCTACCTTTAGTTTCCCAAGCATCTTCTCTCCAGTATTAGCAACTGCCCCCCCCCCCATGCCCCTTATGGTTTTTTAGTTACCTTCTGTTGGCTTACAAAAATTTCCCACTAATTTTTGCTATATTAAATGCCCTCTCTTTGGCTTCTATGTTTGTTTTAACTTCCCTTGACATCTCATGCCTCTGTAATTCCCTTTACTCCACAGTAAAAACCGATAGACCTACTGTGGCTTCTCCCTTCCAAACTGCAGGGTGAATTCTATCATACTATTATTGCTGTCTCCACTACCTTAAGCTTTTTAATCATAGCCGGTTTAATACACAACA